>NC_073694.1:300000-556216 GCF_029784165.1 Wyeomyia smithii
ATTAAAAAGTTATCGATTCCCGGTGTACCGTTCTCGGAGTTCCATAGGACACGGTCAAGCCCATGACATAGAAGCGCTTTTTTGTTTCTTCTACCAGCTTCAATCTAGCAAAGCCCCCGGCGCCGCTTCCAATCGCCATTAAAACCAAAACATCAACATCATCGACGGACGGAACGGACTCGATTTCCTAACGGAGTGCTAGGGTTCCGATCAGCTGTTTGGCTCTGGTCAAGGGATGGACCGATGGATAAATATTTTGACTGCCTCACGCAACGGCACGTGGGTTGGATAAAAATTGGCTTTCGGCCTAGCGATCCTAGCGGAAGTCAATACCACACGTTGGGTTTGCCGCCAGTCATCGATGGTTTGTCGATTTTCGGATGGACGTTGATTCAATTTACGCTTCTGGTCCCGGTTGCCATCGGCTTCTTCATTTTGCAAACGAAAGTGGATTCAAAATAAGGTGGGCTGGTTGGGGGACTGTTTTCCTATTTGCCACTTTGTCCACTTTGTAGATGTGTCACACACCCGTACTAGCAGGGACTTTTATCAAAACATCGCATCAAAAATCAAATACTTCGAATAGCCACCCTACCGATTTTACCGAAGTTCACTTTTCATCCATCATCGAGCGCAGCAAGCTAGCAGTGAATCGCTCTATTTGCCCGGCTTTTCCCGCCTGCTACCATGGTTCGACAAGTTTCCACGTAAATATTTTTTTTTCGCCCATTTACTGGTTCTTCACTTGTTTGCAGCCTGCTTCGATTTGGGATTTAAGCGTCATTTTAATCACTGTTTTGTTGCTTTTTACCCCGTCAGTCGATCGGTGGTTGGCCGGACGGTCGGCGTTAAACGGTGACAAATTAACAGGCATAAACAGTACCGAAAGTGATATGTTCGGGTGGGCGCTAGTTGGCAGGAGGGCCCCTGACATTGAAACCCCGCTTCCCCGGGGTGAAATGGAGCTCGATTTAATTATGCAAGTAAATTGGATACGCCGTCAGATGGGGGCGCACGAGAGGGAAACGTCGATTGAATGGAGCGATTCGATTCGATGTCAAACAGGGCCCTCGATGTAGCTCTCCTTCAATTAGTGGTTCGCGCGTAAATTGGCTAGATAATGTTCAATTAATTAGTCGGGCTGTGATTATCCGATAGCGTCGAGAAAATTTGTTTCTTTTTCTGACTCCGTTGGGCTTTCTTTTGACGTTATTTATTGAGATTGGGATTGGTGTCAAAACGGTTGACGGTTGCTTTATTCTGCTGAAAGAAATTTTAGATTGCAGCTTAAACCTTTCATGACTAATCAGAATTATATTGCCAGATAGAACCCTCATTTTCAATCGATGGAGGAATGGCATAATAAAAACACCTTTTTCCTTTCGGCTCGGATCGATGAAGACCTTGTTTTCTGCGTCGATGGAACCGAAACCGATGGCATGTTTTCCTTTTCCTGGTTCGGGTTATTGTTTGCTTCGCGATTCAATCACACATCGGTGCCGCAGTTTTTATGACATCGGGATTTGTGTCGAGCTGCAGAGTTCGGGTTGCCTCTTCTAATGATCTTGATTATGTGTATTTTACTGCTTTACGTTTTTCACAGTTTTCTTCGGGGATCGAAATACCCGAGGCAGCCAATGTTCGACTGAGTGATAAAATTTTTTTTTTCCATCTCCGTTCGGTGGCTCTAGTCGTTGTAAGTCTAGTGGAAAATCGTAAAGAAAAATGTTTGAACATCAAATATTTGCCTTCGAGTCGAACTTGTATTTTGCTTGGATTGTACGGTGAGGGGAAGAGCAGAATTGTGTTTAAGGCAGGGTCATTTTTTTCGAGAAACCATAAACGACAGCAGACGGGATGCTGTGTCTTATCGACTAGATTGAGACGATAAGGAAACTGCTCCTTAAGGTAGCGGATTTTTACGCATTTTTGGTCGTGTTGTTAGATCAGCTTTTTGGTTCACTGACAAAGAGAAAGTTAGAAACGTCCCGTCACTTTCTGTTACATGCTAGCAGAGAACTTTTTGGTCATAACAAATAGTAACCACAGTTAGGGTATACAACAACGACATTTCAACCGATGCCTTAAGCTGGCACTGAAAATATTACTCATTTGGGGTAATTTCTGGCACTTTAACAATCAATAAGAGAAACACTGATATGACATTTTATCCCTCCATGCTTACTGCGATGATACCTTGCTTTTAGCGAAGCGATAATCGAATATGAAGACCTTTTTTGTTTCCCACCATTCTCCGTGTTGCTTCGATGCCATCGACAGAACATTCGTTTTGTTTGTAGAGTGTCATATTATGATTGCTGACTTTATATTTACATCATAGTTAACTGGAACAAAATTATTGATAAAGAGTTGAAACTTTATACCGGAAACAAACAATAAACCATAGCTATTTGTTTATGACACATGGAAAAACTCGCTTCGTCATGATAAAAAAAACTTGGTTTCGAGTGTTTATCGCATCTACTACAATAGCTCTTAATGCTGACGTTCAAAATATTCAGCCTATTTCAATGAAACAGGTTTCAAATTTATTTAGATTTTGATGTTGCCGGAGACCGCTGAATTTATTCTCGCAATACCCTGTACCAAATAAGTTCTTTGCGAAGAAAGTTATTATTGGCTTTAAATTCATCCCGCAACGGTAACAAAATTTAATATTCTAGTCACGCTTACTTTCCGCAGATTTGTTGGACCAATATTTTTCCACTGATAGAATAAAACGTATTGAATTTAATATGTGCCCTTCGAAGCCTTCCATTAACTAGAAAGCAAAAGAAAAAATGACTTTATACCATCGCGTGTCGTCGACGTTGGCAGCGTTCCTCCTGTTATCACGATTACTTTAGCGGAGGAAAATTTTCCGCAAGTGCAAAATCCTTCTTCTGTACGCAGTGCTCCAGCCGGTTGTTGTTGTTGCTGTATGCGGCTGAATCAAACTGGAATGATATTTCACGCTTTTCCAGCCTAATTCCCTTCGGCTCAGCCAAGGAATCCATAGCAGAAAGACTGACGCTTTGGAGGGTGCACTGTGAGCTGTTCATCCTAGCAGGCGCGTCTTATAATAACAAATCACTTCCATCTTGCTTGCTGTTAGTCAGTTAGGTGTGGCATCCCACAATATTTAAAGTTAAAACGGGTTAGGCAAATCAACATTTTCCGGTGTGGCTGCACTATAGATCCACTAGGGTCAAGGGGTATAATTGTTTCATCCCTTGAAGTCAAGTTGGTACGATGGGATGCTGCTCCCTGTGTGCGCACTGCAGTTGAAAATTCGCGCGTATCGCTTAACGCAAGCTTCCATTGTTCGGCAGACACTCTACGAGAGCCACACCGTACACAGCTGGCAGACTTACAAAAACTTGCTTCACTTACTGCAGATGGAATACGGGCCGGAATTCCATAGTACTGGAGTCCTCCGTCCAGGATGGATGACGATGGTAAGGGGTGCAGAAATAAACGATGCTAATGAAAACATAAAATTTATATATATAATAAACGAACAAATAATCGTGGAACGCGGAATGATTGGGGTTTGAGGAGATGTGCTGCTTCGCAGGAAAAACCCTTTTGCGAGCGAAGTGATAGTCGCTGCCACAAAGCATCCGTCAGATTGTTCCACCCCCTTGTAGGCGGATTAAAATTCCACCCTGCAGAGAATGGAAGTTTAAATTCTTTGCTGCACACTCTTTAATACGATTTTAATTAGTTGTGGTTGCACTTTAGCTTTCGGTAGTGTTCCGAAGTCACAACGAAAAATGTTGCTTTTTAAAAAGTCTTATGTGACATAATACGAATTCAGTTTCAAAAGAAGCTTGAATTTAATTTTGGATTCGAAAACAGAGCAAGCAGAAATGACTAGGAATAATTTAAACAAGCTGAAACAAGCTGACAACAGTCCCGCCATCAGCAGATTAAAAGAAGCAAATTTACAACTTTCCAAAGGATGGAGGAATCTCACTTTCATAGTACCACTTTTTATTTTCATTAGTTTCGTCTGCCACGGGGTCCACGCGACCACCAGAGGGTGCCTTTCCGGGCAACTCCTGATAACAGAGTCGAGACCGAACAAGCAGAACATCGCCGCGATAATGACGTTACTTTTAATTTGCTTTATTTAATTTGTATTCATGCTACCGACGCTTCTCCGACACCCCTGCTCGTGCTTCTGCTGGGTTTTATAGTATTCCCCTAAAACTGAGTAGGCGGGAGTCTGATATGTGCACGGTTTGGTTTTGGAAACAGCTAAGAATCAGAGGCAACACTGTCGAGACGACTTCTATGTACACTCAAAATGATTTTGTAGCCAATGACACGTGAAATGTTTCATGAATAATATTCACTCTTGCTACTTGCAGATACGGATTGCATCATTTTTATTCAACTGAGCAAGCAACTAAAGATTACTACGTTGCTAGGGTACTTCTACCCATAATGGATTTATGGATGTCTTTTCATAAACCAAATATATAAGCAAAATATTCTCTGAGTGGTGTTTGAAGCTATACAACTCGTCAATGAGTCTATAATTTTTTTTTATATTTATTTCTAAGAACTTTTGAGGAGCCACTGTTGGCAACGGAACTTTCATTTAACCCTTAAATGCGCATGACGTTAAAAAATCATCTAAAAACATAAAATCTTTGTTTATCAGGTTTACTGCTCTAAAATTTACCAATATGCATAAAAAAATTGGAAGATTTACTCTTTAATGTGCAAATATTACGATGTTGTTTTTAAACAACACTGTGACTTTATCGCAAAATGAAGTCGAAAAAACTACTTTTGTTAACAGTATCTTTAAAAATGACCTTTTGTTAGTATAATTACTGATAATTCAGACCTTTTCACTAACCACTAACCTTATTTTAAAATTTGTTTTCAAAGACAGTCAGCACCAGTCGGGAATCTCGCCATGTTTTTTTTCGTTTCCGAGATTTTGACAGCAAAAATAAAAACAAAACATTCAAATACAGTACTTCCAGTTGTTAAGTTTCCTTCGTTAGAGTCTAGAGAACTGTTCTAATGAATTATATTTCTAAAAAATACTAAAATACGTATATTTTAAAACGTTTTTAGTAGTGTTGTTTTAAAACAACATTGCGCATTTAAGGGTTAACTATGCTTACACAGCAAAGTTCTGTGAACGTTGAGTGACTCATGAGCAGAAAGCCAAATTACTATCGCTTGGACATTGTGATAACGTGAGCTTTGCATGAGTGCCTTCGATGATAATATAAACAGTTTACATTTGAATTATAACTAGCAAAGAGTAGTATTCCTCACGCGGCTGATGTATCAATATTAATCGGCTTTTTAATTATCGATATTATTTGAAAAGTTCAACCCAACCACACTAGGCCCCCGCTAAGTTTTGTGAAAATATCGATTTTTGTCGATTCATCGCCCTTTAAAAATGTGCCCTATATAAAGGCGGGTGATGATTGGAATACGGTTATACTAGTACCGATTGTGAACTAAGTAACTTATCGAGTGGAAAAGTCAAAATGAATCGAGCAGATCAGCGTGCCGCTGACATTCGTGGTAATGTCCAACAGGTTGGAAAACAGCAGGGAGAACCTCGAGCTGCAGCCGTTCGGCAGGGCGTTGCCGAAAATAATGCCAGACGAGAAGGTGGCGGTGGAAACGCTCAGAAGAAGTGAGCAAAAATTGCATTGAATATTAATTATGTTTCAATTACAAAGCGTACAGTGTTTTTTTAATACAACTGTTCTTCTTGCTTGAATAAAAATGCATTAAACGAATGAGAATTATTGTATTATTTTCTACGAGAGGTGAATCTGAAATAACAATCGAGATGTTTAAAATTAAATAATTATGCTCGGTTATGAGCTTTATTGTGGATAGAGTTCAAAAAATCTGGTCCAAAACTTTGTGGATTCGAGTAAGTAGTCAAAATGAAAGTATTCTGTTGTACTTTCACAGAGAAAAATATAAGAAAATTATTCTTTCATTCGTCGTATGAACTCGTGAAGTTTTTTGAAACTCGCGTCATCATTTTCTGCACTCCACCTCAGCGACCATTTTGTTCCAGCCTTCTCGTAGACGGATCCTCCGGAAAATACTATTCCCAACAAACAATTTTGTTGATTTACGGTTTGTTATACTGCTATTGGGCGGATCTCGGCTGAACCTAAGAGAAGAGTGGCCAAGGTGATACCTCGGTTTGCTCCAGGTTTTTTGCTCCAAACGTGATTGGCTGATTTTGACAGCACGCGTGTTTGACAATATTCCAAAAGGGTTCAGCTTGCCGTGTTGCTAAACAGCTGGTGTTTGACCCAATCGTTGAGTAAGTAAAAGTGAAATATTGTGGACACAATTTTGTTTTGGTTGCGACAAATAAAAGCAAAAAAGAATTTGAATGAAGTGCCAATCGTTTGGTCTTAAATTTTTCTCGATTTCCCAAGGATGCAGAACCTTATCGACAGTGGCTAAAAATATGCGTAAAATCTGAAAAAGATATTTCAGATTTGAAAATCTCTCGCAATAGTCGAATATGCAGTGAAGGTATTTCTTTTTATTATTATGTTGTTTATTTAGTTGTTCGTGGTAACGTGAAATTAAGCTTTTCTTCATAAACAAGCAATTTTCCCCTTGATTTTGCAACAAGAGTTAAGTGTTTTGCCGAATATTTTTCATTGTGCTCTCTATAAAAAGTCCGGAGAAGTGAGAAAAATAAGAAAAACAAGTTTAGCAGTGGTAGTATGATGATATAAATAGAGACGATGTTTTGTTGTATTGTTTTATATATTTTTTGTAATCTAATTTTCATTGTTGTGTTTTTTGTTAGATAATAATAAAAATATCAAATAAATAAATTTTTCCGGTTGCACTGGATTGTGCGTAAGGCAGACGAAAATAATGTTCAACCGGGGATATGTTTCATAGCAAAGAAGAAGAGAACGAAGCCACTTGGCCACTCTTCTCTTAGTGCTGAACTACAACTTATTAAGCTTGTAAACAACAAAATTATGTGTTGGGTTGTTAGCATCATATTTTTTCGTTGATTTATAAACATATTATATCACAACATACACTATGCTCTTGTAGTTGCGTTATGTTTCGCATTTCTGGTTTCAGCGTGGTTATCAAAGCACCCATTGACTTTGATAAACGTCAAAGTTCTTCGCGTTGCACCTTCCTTAATTGTTTACAGTGGATCGTAGCGATGTGTATTTTTCAGCCTCTTCTACTTTTTATCTCACTTATAAAACTCGTTGAAGTAAGATAAATAATTGTACCTCGATTATTATGCAGATAAAATTACAAACGTAAATTTAACCCTGTTCTTGCTGCTGGTGAAGGCACGAGAGATGAAGGCAACATCATGCCGAATGCGAGCTGAGAAGAAAGTAGAACGGTAAAAGCTGAAGGAAGTAATTCGTGTGCTGATGAGAGAAAAAACAGAAAAACGAGCGGAGAAGGAACTTCAAGCTATGAAACTAAAAGAAGTAGGTACAACGTGAACGGAAACGTCAGGAAACTGCTACTAGAAAAGACACGAAGCACCGTTGACCAATGATATAGCGAATTTATATAAAAAGGGTTTGTGGTATTATAGGGTAAGAACCTTACAATTCGCCTACCCACTGGTACCATCTTATTTTGAACTAATGTTTACCTAGAATATTAAAATTCGTCAGGTTTATTATTTAAATATGCCGATATATTCTCTAAGTTCAAGTTGTTTTTTTTTCTTCAAAAATCGTTTTCAACAAACACAACAATATCGCACGCAAGCCTGGGGGGCTTATGCGGTCTCGATCAACTAGATTAGTTGAGAGAATTCGTTATCGATATTGTTTTTGGCACATTTTGCATGTGTAGGATAAGTACAACGATACACCGTGCCCCAGTGCTGAGTCGAGAAAATTTCCAGCTCGAAAAGATCCTCGACCTGATCGACCCGATATCACAACCATGTGGGAGAGCTAGCCGACCGACATCGCTAACCACAGAACCACGGGGACCACCAAAAATCGTTTTCAATTAACTTGATAAAGTTTCAATTGTAGTTAACAATTAAATAAGATGATTTTGTTGATATTTTGGACTAAATTGAGACATAAGTTAACAGACCCTAGTAACAATATTGGTTTTATCATAGTTTTGAAGTGCTTATTACAGCCAAAACAACGCTATAAAACTTCGATAAAACCAGTTTTGTTACCTGGGATAGTGAAATACCATGCAATGCGATATTCGTAGCAGTCGCTACCGAGAGCAGAAGGAAACAAATATATTGGAGATGAACGACGATTGGAAAGAAGAGCTGCCAAGTTTGCTACAGATAGAACACATTGTAAAGGTAGCTTGAAATTTTACTTTGTTCTCAGGATTTTTCTTTATGATTTTGTCACTTAAAATAAATGTGTGATTTAATACATAGGTTCTTTTTTTAAATTCCTCCTGATAGATTGGAACTGATACTTTAAAAAATGGGTTGATTGTATGCATCATTGGCATGTTGCCTGTTTATTTTTTGATTGATTTTGGTGCCGCAATTACTACTGGGCCTCAAGAGGTTTTCAACAGCCTTCTTGATAGTTAAGCGAATCTTTATAAAAAAATCAATGCTATAGAACTTCCACTTCTTATGCAAGTCTGAAGCCCTTCAAGGTGCTCACTATCTTCGAGACCTGGATTTTGGTGACTGATGCTAAGCCAAGATGCTACGCAGTATTTTTTGTAATCGAGGGAGCCGGCAAATCACTGTTAAGCATATCTACCGCAGAATACTTGGAGATACTCAAGATTGACTTTGATGTGCATAACATAAACATTGAGATTGAGAAGTGTCCGAAGTTTTCCAACGTCCAAGCTAATCGACAAGTCACTAGTTCCGCGGCAAATCACGGCTTAATGTGTTTCAAAATGTTGATATTCGGTATCAACGCAGCTCCGGAGATCTTCCAGTGAGTTATGTCTCACATGCTAGCTGTAATCGAAGGAGTCATCGTGCCTACATTGATGATATTGTCGTGACAGGCAGAACAAAAGAAGAGCACGATTGAAGATTGGAACAAGTAATGAAAGAATTAATTGATTACTACTCATAACACGGATCGACAAAAAAGAAAAATGAAAGATTGTAGCTGTTTAACCATTTAAGTGAATTTTGGTGCCCCTAGCCATTTTAAAAACGCATCAAATACTCCCATTCACTTCAACATGAACTTTAATCGTGCGCCTCCTTTCACCGTTGAATCAATGGGGACCCCAAGTACATCATTCTAGCGAACGAGCTTAGAGGGAAGATTGGATCTAAAGCTCGATGGTAATATTCTAGAGAAAAACTTCCTTCTACAAAGTTACGCAAAATTGACGGGGCTAAAACATTGTACAACATCGTTCAACTCTATCTGCAAAGATAAGGAAGTTGTATGCTGGATTTCATCGAACATTTGGGTAACCCAAATTTGTGATTACTAACATAAAAATATGCGCTCCTTCATATGTAACATCTTTGTAAAAGAAATTTTTTCTCTAGATCCAAATCCCCCCCAGAGCTCATTAAAGTTTGCGTTGGAGTGGGTTTGAGCTTTTGTCGCGTAACTGAAGTGGCTAGGGGCACCAAAATTCACAGGAATGGTTGCATAGCTATAATCTTTCATTTTTTACAGTTTGAGCTCTAGCTTAAAACCTGTGTTGACCATTGTAATTTTCAAAACAAACATTGGTCATCGTTAAAGCTATTTTCTTCTGCATCTCTTTCTATAAGGAACTATTTAAAGATTTTATATATTATATTGTTTTTCTCTTGTTCCTAGCTATAAGAGAAGAACAACGCATTACTTAACCATAAGAAATTGTGTCTTCGGAGTACAAGAGTTGGAGATTCTGGGATTTAAAGTGAGCCCTACCAGAATAAGCCCGTCGAAATCGAAGATATCCGCCAATGTTAGAAGTTTTTTAGGCCTGTTAAATTTTGTGTTTTCAGTAGAATTCAGGAATGCGCTGGTTGTGTCGAGGTCGATGACCAAATGTCACCGGAGCTCATCCAGAGATGCCGGTTCGTGCTTGGCAACAAATCGCTATAGACTTCTTCTCAGCTAAAGATTGTGCAACTACTACAGTAGATACCTACAGATAGTTGAGATGGGGAACTACAGTAAGAGGCGGAATTAATATCTCAGGCAAACGTAAATGAATGGAAGTTTATTGAAAAACTGTTCTGATTATTGAACGACTTGATTGGAAATAACGGGAATGACTGAAAATCTTCTTTATGAGCGCTTGTCAACTTCTCAAAGCCTGCTTGGTAGTGCCTAGTTCGTATCCTGTCAAGATCTGGTTTTGCCTTCATCCACTTCTTTGCGAGGATTACGTTTCCAGCTAAAGCCACCGCCGCTTCCGTTCCGATTTAGCAGAATTGATCTTAGCTTTTCAACCAGTGTCTGATTGAAGCGTTCAGCAACCCCGTATTGCTGTGCATGATTCTTACAGTAGATAAATTGCTCATTTGAAATATATTCGCAGTCTTGGTTCACGGTGAAACTTTTGTGAGTCATTGGCATTGAGCTATAACTATTGCTTCATAGTACTTGAAATACCGGAACACCTTTGACTTGCGCTTGATGGTATAGATTACAACGATGTACGTCCGATCGTGAACGATACGAAGTAACATGATACATTCCATGCCAGCAATCCGAGTAAATACTCTCCAACGGACGTGTGGCTCGTCCTCTAACAATCTCATACGGCTCCCGGCACTGCTTTGTCATAGCACATAAAATGGGGAAACCCAACCGAATTTAATACTTATATTATATTATCAAGCGAATCAGATGCGGCCCCACGATCTTCGGACAACTGCACTGCCGGTAGTAAGCGGACTCTGGATAACTTCGTCATAGCACCCGTTACCGATAACATCGAAGCAAAATTCTGGTTGTATATACTTATGTAAGTTCTTTCCTTCTAAGGTTTTTTAAAAAAACACTTGGATTCTTAACACATTGATTTTTACTAAGTATTTTAAACTACTTACGTCCTAAGACGAGAACACCCTCTACACACTTCAAACGTTTCACTGGAACTAAAGCTCCTGAAAAATAAATATAAGTTCCCTACTCATCGATGGACTGGATTACTGCTGCGTAAGGATTGTTGGCTCCGCTTTGCTGCCGTCGCTGCTGTCGTTGTCGTCGTTGCTGCTACCAGCTCGGTTCTGCTGCGTCAGGGGTATCAGGGGTACAACGTCCGTTGGTGGAGTTGTCGATGTCGCCGTGTTGCTATGCTGGAGTCGTTCTGGATGCCGGTCGTTCACTTGCTGCGTCAGGAATGTCGGGCGTCCAGTTGTTGCATCAGAAATGCCATGTGCAAGGATTTGCTGCGTCAGGAATGGTGCGTCCGGTGTTGGTGTACAGTAATGTCCATAACTATATATCTAGGATTCGACCTAATTTCTCTACGGAATCTATGTCAACTATAGCGAAAGCCTATCTCGAGACCGACAACGACCCCGTTGTTGTCAAACTTGTTCCGAAGGACAGGGATATTAGCACGCTTACGAGCACTAGATCCAGAAACCTGGCCGGAGGGTACTCTCTTTCGCGAATTCGAGGATTATAAGGCACAAAAATTTCGCGTACCGCTGAAAACCAAAAAATCAACGACACCGCTATTGCTATCCCAGGCTTCGTCTCCAGTAACGCCCATGATGGGATTGAGCAAAACCCGGAACACCCCCTCGCAACTGGTCTAGATTCAATTCTAGCCGACACCGGGAGATTTTCTGAGGCGAAAAATCTCTGGGATCACGCCTTCCATCGCATGAGGAAGTAAAGCCGTTGGCGCCGGTCCGTCAATAAACGGGTCGTGAGTCAGGGTCCTGGGTGTGGAGTCACCTCCCTGGGCGTCGGTGATTGGCCACAACAGTGGCGGAACTAGACCGACGAAAAATAAGCGAGAATAAAAAAAAAATCACAGGAGGGTTGTGTGCAAAGCCACGACCGCAAGGTTGAAGTAGAATACTTTTATACACTCTACTTACGGCTGTAAATTAACCTACGGCCGGCGTATCGGCTCGCGCCGCTTATCGCGTTTAGCCTGGCAGAGGCCTAATGCGCACGGCCAACACAATAGAAAGGTGTTTTCACATTGAAAATTAGACACGGCTTTGCTGGAGTAAGTGTTGACAAATGCATCTACCGCTAATACCGCCGCTATCGTACGAAAAATGACGCGCGTCTAAGAACACCCGAACTGTTTCGCCGTGCCGCTTCCATTTACTTTCTTATTACATCGGACTTAGGGAAGTACCGGCTGCACCTATCGCTGAGGCTGTTACCATACTGCTACTGGTACCCAAAGCTATTAACTCTTCAAATTAAGTGTTTTATTTGTCCTCAAAAGAACAATTGTTCAATTCCATATCGGATATGATGCAATCGCATCTCTGTAATATTACCGACAGTAATATTCTTCTAAACAAAATGATCCTACTTTTCCATTAGAGGAAGTGCCGGCTGATGTACCGCAAAAATCTCGCCCGATCGCTCGCGTTGGCGTTCAGCCTGGCAGAGGCCTGAGACGTGGTGACCAACCACAGGGCAAGTGATTTGTTCAATTTGAAGGCAGCCACAGGCGCGACCCGCTGCTATGGTCTGTTACTGCTGAGTACCGATATCTGCTGTTACTGCTGTCAACGTTGTGGACGGTCCATCCAGTTCACCTTCCGACTAATGAATGTAGCTAGTTTTCCCAGAAACACTCTTTTATAGCCGAAGGGTGCTACGTAATAGGCCACGCCTTTCAGTTCAGGTTTACCATTTCCTTATGTTCTTTAGACGAATTATTCCACAATTCGCATATGATTTTTGTATCCAGCGAATAAACACCGATGGTGCTCTCACACACGCAACGGGTTTGGATTTCCTGATGGCAATCTTCATGCTGCCCCAACACAGGGGAATAATGGCTGTCTGGCGACACACGCTGAAAAAAACCGCGCTGCTCCTGAGACGTGGTGACCAACCACAGGCAAATGTGCTGCTGCTAAGGAAGGACTGCTGTTGTCGCTGTCTAGAATTATTATGAGCGGCTCCGGCTGGAACAGGCTCTTATATAGGCCAAATAGCATGTTTTCAATTGCAAGGTATATGATCCTGTCGATCGTGCTTGGGAAGCAAGCATATAACGACCAATCAAAGGTCGAATTTTTCGTTTTGACAAGGCTTGACTATTTTCAATAGTACAATAGTGTGAATAATAAAATTACAATTATCTTATTTTGGGAAAAATCTTAGAAGATTTTCCAATCTATTGCTGCAATAACGAAGGAAATCCATCGAATACTAACCGATTTATTAGCATTTGAAATTGGACATATTTTTCACTTTTTTCGGTTTTAGATTTTCATTTCACATCCCTATGTAGCCGAACTTCCTGAGAGAAGTATTCTACTTCAAAAAAAAAAAAAACTACACAACCATGCCACAGTGACCGATCCACCATCTTAGAGCTAGCGACTTATATGGCTATACCGGGACGCACGCAACAAGGTTTAATGGGAGTCCCCTCTGGCTCTGTCTCGGTTCTACCATCTTCGAGAATCGATAATCTCTCCGCTCTTCGTCAATGTTCCCGCCAACAGAGCCGTCCCGGTACTGAGTTCAGAGCAACAGAGGGGGTCTTCCAGCCTGTTATTTCAGGCAAGTATTCGACTCAGGCGCGTTTCAATTGCTCTTTGCTTCCCGACACCTTTTTAAATTTCAGCGTCGATAACGAGCCCTCCAATATTGGAATGCAGCTGCAACCGGGACGGAATGTGGAAAGCAATATGGAAGCTCCCGGTTCCTCTGCCCCAGTCGCGCCTATTGCAGCCAGCGCTCACCACAGTCGTCTCGGTCCTGAGGGCAGATGTGGATCGGGGGTCTTCCAACCTGCTTCAGCAGGCAAGTATAATTACGACTCGTCCCAATCGATGCCTGACACCGCTTCGCATTTTAGTTGCATTTCCGGCACTTCGAGCAACACACCAACAAAACGACCAACAAGTAGCCTGCTTTCTAGCCGCCACCAAGAGGTCACCGTGTACTACCAGAATATCGGCGGTATGAACAGCGTTGTTGATGATTTCCGCGTTGCCGTCTCGGATCTTTGCTACGATATCATAGTTCTTACGGAGACTTAGGGATGGATTCCCGCACACTTTCTCGTCAGGTGTTTGGAAATAACTACGAGGTTTTCCGTTCTGATAGGAGCTCCGATAATAGTCGCAAATCTACTGATGGTGGCGTTCTCGTGGTTGTTAATTCCAAGTTCGAAGCCAAAACTTTAGTGGATGCTGCCTCTTTGAGCCTTGAACAAGTAGTTTGGACAGCGATCAAACTAGGCGATCGTAAGTTGTTTCTCTGCGCTCTGTACATACCTCCGGATCGAGTACATGAACGTGAATTGATTGTTGCTCATTGTCAATCAGTCTTCTGAGTGTTGGAAACTGCATAACCAACAGACGAAGTTATGGTGTTCGGCGATTTCAATCTTCCCCGGATTTCATGGAGAGAATTACGAGACGGGTTCCTCTTTCCGGACTTGGACCATTCGAGCATCCATCCTAACGCAGCTTTACTTTTGAATTGCTATAGCTCAGCCACACTCACTCAAATTAACCATATTACCAACCAGAACAACCGCATTTTAGCAGTGGTGGGCACCATTCCGCTAATTCGCTAATTAGCGACGCTAAAATTCAATTAGCGATTTAGCGATTTCGGTAATTTTTGAGCTGGTTAGCGAAACTGTTAGCGTCGCTAAAATTTTGGCCTTCGAAACGCTTATCGCTAATTCGCTAAATTTTGTGGAGAAGCGACAATAGAAATATTTAGAAAAACTGTGAATTGCTGATGGCGTACGTAAATTGCTTCGAAAGATGAACATACTTTACTGCGAAAATTACTTTTGTCAGTTTTTTTTTACCCTAGAATGGAGTTCCAGTTATCGTACAAGCCACAGGAGCATTTTGAAGAACAAGCACAAGGTCTAGATTGAATTTTTGGCACACCAAGAACTTTGGTAAACTGCAATGCGCTTAAAATTATGACAACTTTGGTTCTACTTTTTCGATTCAGATAATAATTGAATTTTCTTGAAAACAATCCTAAGAGTATCTATTTCCAATGCAAGCTAAATAACTTTTGTTATTCTTGTTTTTACAAAATCTAATGTTAATACCGTTTTGTGAACCTCTTGCTGTAAATAGCTTCAAAAAGTAATTGTTTTCGTTTGTTTAACCAAAACAGATCAAAGTGGTCCAAATCTTACAAAACATGTGCAATAAATATAGCGATATGACTATTTACATATTAAAAAGTTAGCGATTAGCGATTAGCGAAAGTTCCGCTAATACGGGTTTAGCGTTTAGCGTTTAGCGATTATCGAGCTAAATTTTCCGGTTAGCGACTTAGCGATTAGCGTCGCTAAATTTTCGGTTAGCGGTGCCCACCACTGCATTTTAGACCTCTGCTTCGTGAGCGCCTAGGACACGGCCCCATATTTATGCGAAGCCCCTGCTCCAGTGGTTAAAATAGTCCCCCACCACCCACCATTATTAGTGACTATAAACGCCGAATCGAAACGCGACCTTGACACTGCATCCGCTACTGTATCTTATAACTTCCGCAAGGCCGATCAATCGCTGAATTTCTCTCCGAGCTCGACTGGAACTCTATTTTTGACTCCGTCGATGCCGATATCGCCGCTCAAACTTTCTCCGATACGTCCCAAAAAAGTGCCAGCATCCTGCTCCCCGACAGCCGTGGCAAACTAGAGAACTTCGGCAGTTGAAATCCAAGAAGAGAGCTGCCTTAAAAAAATGTACTAAGCACCCTACACTGTCCCTAAAACGTCATTATGTGAGAATCAACCACACCTACAAAAGTGTTGCGAAACGATGCTTTCTCCGATATCATCAAGATTTACAGAGAAAGCTCAAGTCTCGTCCCAAGCAGTTTTGGCGGTTCGGCAATCAACAACGACATGAAGGTGGTATACCCTCTTCTATGACATTCAACGGTAAGGAGGCAACCACCCCGCAGGATATCTGTCAGCTTTTCTCCGAGAAATTTGCCAGCGTGTTCCCTGACGAGACACTGAGCGATCATCCCGTCGAACGTGCCGTAAGTAATACCCCACGGTCCGGTCAAACTTTGAACACTTTTCATTTAGACGCGACGATGATTTCTAGAGCCTGCTGCTAACTCAAAGCATCATTAAACCCAGGTGCTGACGGGATTCCGTCGACGTTTCTTAAAACGCAGATTGATAACCTAATATCTCCGCTTCTGTATGTTTTCCAGCTATCTGTCGCTTTCGGTGTCTTCCCGTCCTGCTGGAAATCGGCGTACATGTTTCCAGTACACAAGAAGGGAAACAAAAACGATGTGAGCAATTATCGTGGCATCACATCGCTCTGTGCTGTTGCCAAACTGTTCGAGCTTGTCATCATGGAGCCTTTGCTCGTTCACCGCACAGCTTTCATAAGCACCGGTCGCTCCACCGCCAATAATTTACTTTGCCTCACTTCGTACATCAGTGACAGTATGGTGAAACGTGCTCAGACGGATGTCATTTACACTGACTTGACAGCTGCCTTCGATAAACTGAATCATCGCATAGCTGTTGCAAAACTTAACAATCATGGAATCAACGGGAATCTTTTACTATGGTTTCATTCGTACCATACCGGTAGCCGTCTAACCGTTGCTTTTAGGGATTGCCAATCCTCTTATTTTGATGCTACGTCTGAAATACCGCAGGGAAGTCACTTAGGACCGCTAATCTTCCTGCTCTATTTTAATGACGTGAATCTAGTTATTAAAGGACCACGGTTGTCTTACGCGGATTACCTCAAACTCACTTTCTTCAACGTCAGCTAGAAGTTTTTGCCGATTGGTGCCATCTGAACCGTATGAACGTTAATCCATCCAAGTGCTCGATTATATCAATTTCGCAAAATAAAACAGACTATACATTACAAATACGCTTTGCTAGGAACTGAGATCGAGCGCGGAAACCAAGTTACAGACTTGGGGGTAATTTTGGATTCCCAGCTCACTTTCAAGCCTCACGTTTCGTTCACTGTCTACAAAGCCTCTAGAGTTCTGGGATTCATCTTCAGGATCGCTAAGACTTTACGAGTATCTACTGCCCTAAATCATTGTATTGCGCATTATCTCGCTCTATACTGGAGTACTGCTCGGTTGTCTGGACTCCTCATTACAACAATGGCGTGGAAAGAATAGAATCAGTTCAACAGCGCCTTTTGAGATTCGCTCTTCGTAAACTGCCATGGACGGATCGCTTCCTTGTTTTTTTCAGATTGCCCATATTTGAACGTTGTTAGGCTTTCACTATTTTGGCTACACACAAAAGACAGCTCTTATAACTTTCAATTAGTATGAATCTCATGCGTTTATCTTCTTATGCTCGAAAAGGAAAGGCATTCAGATTACAAATCGGCACACAAGGTTTAGGTATTTCGAAAAAAGATATGAACGTACCGCATTTAAATAATCAAGCAAAGTGATTTACGGTACCGAATTACTGACACTCGTAATGTAGCCAAGCGTTGTAGTAGAAGTTTTTATTGCTCTGTAGCATTTCCCAAGTAAATATGGGAATTAGTGATTAGTGGGATCGATTAGAATAGAAAAAACCTAGTGGGACAAATATGTGTAGAAAATCATCGATGGGACAAACAGATTTGGTATGGTTTTTCAAGACTTTCGGAACAAACAATGTTATTTTTGAGAGTTTTGCAAAAATATACATGAAAATAGACCCATTTGTGATAAAAAATGAAAATCGACCAAAAGTAACATGGGACAAGTATGCGTAGAACGACAGACAGAAGACGAACTTCTGTTAGCGTTTTTCTTCCTTTTCTGAACTTTCGCAAACCCCCTCCTCTAAAAGACTCTTTGCTTGATCATCGATCAAAACTGAAAGAGTTTTCGTAATATCGTTAAAAGCAACTGGAATTTCCGTCTTCAGATTAACTAAAGCTGGTTTTAGTTGTAAGTTAGTCTCGTTTAGTAATTTGCTCAGAAATTATTGAGTAACTGTCAAAGAATAGTTGATGGTTATCAAAGATGGCAAAGTATAGTTGATGGTTCTTTAGATTGAGGGTTCAGAGTAGTTGTTCTTGTGACTGCTGTGCCTCATTAGGCAGTCGATACCTTTTTTTCAAACCGGGTATTTTGTAACCTGAAAGCACACATTTCTCGCAAAAAAACTGTCTTTTTTGAGGACACTCTTGCCGATGCTGAAATATGGTCCCTGCTTAAAATGTGTGCTCTCTTGGAAAAAAAGTGAAGGAATATAGCTTTATTACCGTTCCTGTGAAACGGAGAAGCGAAAAACCCGGCGGATAATTGCTCTGCATCCTTTGAACGCAATTCCGACGCGGCTAGGGGCACTAAAACTTATAGGAACGGTCATAAAGCTATAAATTTTTTTTTTAGTTTAAGCTCCAGGGTAAAACGTGTGTTGACTAGTATTATTGACTGTCAGTTACTCTCATGTTTTGATTACTCGATTTTCAGAAAACCATTTCGTGATCCAATCAGAAATGTAAAAGTAACAAGAAACCAAAAATGATCATATACAGAGACAGGAAGAACAGATCAGGATTGCTTCATTTCGATTCAGCTGAGCAAGCAACTAATGGGTTTATCATTGTTTAACGAGAACTACTATAGGACCACTGTTGACATCGGAACCATCATTTTAACTGCGCTTATATAGAAAAGTTCTGAGAACGATGACAGAATAAAATTGCTATCACTGGCACAATGCAAAAACGCGAGCTTTGCGTGGCTGGTAGTCTAAACCGTTTATATTGGAGTTAAAATTTGTTTAGGATAATATTACCTTCCACGACTGGCGTATCGGTTTTATTCGAAACTTGAATATCGATACTGGTTGAAAGAGAAGCTAATTAAAAACATATCGATTTTAGTCCAATAGAAGTGTTTCCTTATATAAAGTCAGGTGATGATTGGAATACCATTATACTAGTGCTGATTTTAAGTGAGGTAACTTAACAAGCGAACAAGCAGGATCAAAAATGAATCGTCAGGACCAACGTGCGGCGGATATTCGACATGAGATACAAAAGGATGTCAAAGCAAAGGGTGATGCTAGAGCTGCAGTCGTTCAGCAGGGCGTGACCAATAACAACGCCAGACGAGATGGCGGCGGAAATCGGAAGAACTGAGCAATAAGTGTTTTCAGAGTGATAAACTTTGTGTATTTGCAAAGTGTACGGTGCTTTCTAAATATAACTGTACTTGTTACTCAAATAAAAACACTTTAAACAAATAAAAGTAGTTGTGTTATTTTTTATGAGCACTAAGACGTATAGAATCCGGGAAGTCTGATCCAAAGTCCGAACGTAACTCACAATTCCATAAAAACTTGTAAATTAGATTCTATCAAATTAGACTCTATGAATATTCCACGTGGCTTTTCAATGGCTAGTGGCAGATTTTTAATCCAAAGAATTTTATAAGTGTAGAAATGACGTCAATCTGAAGTAGCGTCGTTGCCATGGCAGTTGTCAAGTAAACAAAATCATGCCATTTACGGTGAATTTCTGCTATTTCCGATCGAAGTGCGTTTGAAAGGAGTTCAACAACTTTTCATTCTTAATGTACCATATTTTTAGATGGTATTCTAAATGATAATCGACTTCTACATTGAGGTTGAGACTTGACTGGATCAGAAGCTGGCTATGTGAGTATTTTTAGGAGTTTATTACTAGAAATCATCTTATTGTTGATTTCTGGAATAAATTATCCTTAAGAAAATATTACCAATAATATTTTCAAACACAATCTCTTACAGCACAATTTGCACCATTAGAGGAAAGCGTGTAGGAATGCAAAAATAAAATCAGTTTTTGGCGTCTGCGGTCGGCAAGGAACGAAGCGGAAGCGGGAGCACAAAGTGCGAACACAATGACGGGAGGTAGGGGTGGATTTATGACGCTTTCGGTATGCTCGTACACGCAGAAAAGCTTCGCTCTAGATTGGATGCTGTTGATATACCGCACGCTGATGATGAATGAATGGGGAAGGATGTTTGCCTTGTGGAATTCTCTGCTGAACTGCTTAAGTTATCGTGGGACTCGACGGAGGGAGACGAGCCGGAAAATATGTTATCACATCCCCATTACCACCTGCACTGATGATAGCTTGTTGTTGTCGTTGATGGGAAAAATGGAAATTAGATGGTTTCCTCTCCCGAATGATGCTGGAGAAATGGTTAATGAATAGAAGTTTTTTTTCTTCATCTATAATGATTAGAAGTTTATCGCTGACTTTTTACGTGCTTACTTGACTTTGCTTTCACAATAATTACATTTAAAGCATGGGAATAAATTTTAAGCAGTGATAAAATTTCCAGCCTGTATAACAACAAAATTATGCCATCAATTCGAAACACCAGGAGGGTATCATAGCTTACAGTATTGTGTCAGAAATTCTTTGTCACCATTCAACAGATTTCTTCCTCTATTGTCGCATTCCGGATGATGCTCAACAGTCGTCTTCAACTATTCATTAGATGCCATCTCAGAGCAGTCACATTCTGTCGTAATATGGAACGTGTTTTCCCACTCCGATGTTATCCCCAGCCACAGCACGGCCGATTTTGTCCGTCTCTACCTGGGCGAATGATAAAGTCAACTATCCTTCCGATTTGATTTTCTGTTTCTGTACCCTTCGGATGGTGCGGAATGTGAAGATTTTCAATTTACTCTATCATACCGATGCGAGGGCGGTCGGTCTGTTGCACACTGCAGGCGGTTCCGCGTTCCGTCGGGAATTAGGAATTTTCTATCGAATCAAATCAATTATTCAATAAAGGGAATTTTTTCAAGCCTTTCTCAATCTTCCCCTCCTGCAGCGCTTTGATCCTGCCGGCGGAAAACGGATACGTCAGACATTTTTATTGAACCTCACGCGCTGCCTCGGGTTTGCATGATAAAATTTCCTCCACTCGAGTGGCTTGCTTTTAGTATTCTGCTGTGCAATCTTGGGGGGAAAGATTTCCACAAATCAAAAGGACACCGTTTTTCTGCCGCCCAGGATCGAACCGCAATAAAAATCAACGAAGAAGCGGTCGTTGGGTTCGAACCGGTTGTGGGGTCGGTGGGTCAATTCGCCGGAAGTAGGCACAGGATGGAAGGAGCGGAAAATTCATTCCATCACAGCAAGCTGACGTCGGCCTGCCTGCCGTCACTTCACTCAATCAACGCTCGCACTGATGATGATCTAGTGAGCTTTGCTTTGTCTGATTCAGTTAAATTCAATTATCGTTTTTGCTCTTTTTCGTGGCAACCGGGAACGATTTGACACATATGTGGGTGGGTGGGTGTGTGCCATCATCATAAAAGAGTGCTTCCAGCCAGAGAGACCGAAATTCGAATTTAATTTGATTTATTTCCACAATTTTTTTTGTATATATAACTTGTTAAAAAATTGATTGTAAAAAAACTAATAATATTTCACAGAATGGTGTGGAAATGCTCAAGCGCACTGCATGGGGGCGGGATGGCCTTCTAAATAGAACGCGACAAACTTCCGTTCGCCTTTTGCTAGCCAGAAACCCAATTTTCAATAATGGTTCTGTTCATCCGGAGCTGACGGTTTTGCCACCCGATCGAACGGAAAATGGAGTTTGACGGGGGGTCGAGGAATTCGGGAAACATGTTTAATTTCCATTCGATTTGTTTTCGAATATGTTTTTCGATGTGATGCTTGTGTATACACAAACGGTGCCATCGCAACTGCCATCGGTCCATCATCATCGTCGATGTGGCGTAGCTCGATTCTAAAATGATCAACCGATGGAAAACAGAGTGAGTCCTTGAGTAGAACACACGGGGAAAAAGTAGCAAAGCCTGTCACACATCATAGGCTAGAAGTTTGGACATACTTTAAAAGCTTTTGGTAAAAAATGTAGAATATAGCATAAATAATAAAATGTTTGTTGGCATAGCTCACCGTTCCTGAAACCGATCAGAGCAACCTGAGTTCTAAGATGGTGCCATACCAGTATGGTTTATATAGGGTGTGGAAGAAGTATATGTATAATTGTGTTGGCAAGGACGAAAAAAGTCAACAACGTTCGTGTTGATAGTTGTGACGTCATACCACAAATGATTTCACATTCTCTTATGAAGATTCATATGATTCATGCTCATTTTATCTATGATTTGTACGAACGCATTTTCCAAATAAACTTGAAAAGATTTTTGCAATGAAATAACAGTACCGTAAAATCATTTCAAAATTGTCTTGGTGTTGTTTTGGAACGGCCCTCAAAATGCAATAGGTATATAATTTCGATTGTAACACCCACTACTTAATAATTTCAATACTAATCAAAAATTGTAAAAAAATCTATACTAATCAAAAATTGAATAGAATCTGGAATATTTTTTGTTGAATGAATTTAAAACCGAAAGTATTTCGGATGTGAGTAATGTCCTAAACGATATAAAAACATATTGACATTTGATCATTTTTATTCTGTTGATAAAAAATGTTATTGCGTTGTGCAGCATTACCTTGCTGATCTGTTTCATCAGGAGCTAATACCCCGAGGATTTTCCATTGGTTTTGGTTTAAAAAAAAAACTGGTGGGAGCTCTGCAATAAGCAATGAAATAACAGTACCGTAAAATCATTTCAAAATTGTCTTGGTGTTGTTTTGGAACGGCCCTCAAAATGCAATAGGTATATAATTTCGATTGTAACACCTACTACTTAATAATTTCAATACTAATCAAAAATTGGAAAAAAATCTATACTAATCAAAAATTGAATAGAATCTGGAATATTTTTTGTTGAATGAATTTGAAACCGAAAGTATTTCGGATGTGAGTAATGTCCTAAACGATATAAAAAAATATTGACATTTGATCATTTTTATTCTGTTGATAAAAAATGCTATTGCGTTGTGCAGCATTACCTTGCTGATCTGTTTCATCAGGAGCTAATACCCCGAGGATTTTCCATTGGTTTTGGTTTAAAAAAAAAAAACTGGTGGGAGCTCTGCAATAAGCCACGGATCATATTATACTGGAAATGGCAGAAAACTCCGGTATGAAATCCGAATCCGATTCTGTTATTTGTTTTCCCTGTGGCATGAATTGTAATGCTGGACTGTCCTCTTGCGTTTCAAACAATCTCTCACCAGTGTTTTGATCTAAATGAGTTGCTCGATGAGTTCATCAGGTAGCGGTACTAGAAAAGATTAAACAGTAAGAATTAGACCTTTGTAACGTGACGGTATTGTTTTATATATTGTGAGTACGTACCTGTTTCAATGTTTACTTTTAGTATCTTCAACATAGATCAAATTTTGTTGCTGGAAATAATTTGATCTATACATAACCGTATCCATTTTAACAGTTGCCAACTTCATCCACTTCCTTTGCGACACCTGTTCCTTCATAAAGCAGCTCAAACTAGTATTTCTCCAGCACGATAGTCATTAGTACCACTAATGAAGACTGCACACCTCAAAATTTTCTAATCTCTTCACGTTTTCATAGAATTATAACCGAATTCCTAAATCGGTGCCATTAAATTACACTATAATACTGCAAGAAAACGAAACCAAAACACTGGTATGACGTAGCACCTCTTCTTAGCAACGGTAGCGTAAATAGAATCCTAGCAATTTTACACATGATATTAGGAAGTGGTGGAAGGCACCAATTCAACTATAATACCATTGCCACACCCTATATAAACCATACTGGTGCCATACGGAGCACCGATCATTATTAACCAGTTTTGATTCGTATATAAACAGCTTATCTGTATTACTATCAGCAAAGCATCAGCACAAAGCGATAGCAATATATATTTCCATGAGTCACCGCCAATAGAGGAAGTTCCCGGTAGAAGAGAAGAAATCTTAAATTGCTTACTTAGCTGAACAAAGATCAAACAAACCTTATCTTTGTTTATTTATTTTTCTTTGATAATCATCATACAGTTTTTTCACTTTCATTTTATTTTTTTTTACCACATTGTATACTAGAAAGTCGATTTTACGGTATAATCTTATTAAAGATAGTTTGTTAGTTAATTTATTACAGAGACATAATTGAATATTTTCATGTTCTGGAAACACATAACAACATAATACAAATAATTGAGTTTGATAAATTTTCCATGGAAGACATTTACATGAGCTTACTTGCTAGAAAATTCTACGACCTGGTTAAGACAGTGTCCTCTTAAAAAATACCGGTCTTAATGCAAATTTCATAATTTGAAGTAATTGGCCTGCACTGCCAAATTTCATCTCAAAATTATTTCGGTTATTATTCTGCCTACAGTTTCATGGGTTGAATTGAGAACACGAAACTGTGAAATGATTGATATAACGGGGAATTAAGAAAAATCGAAAATTATCATAAAACAGTGATTTCCTCAGTGCGCGTTAGTTCTGCCATTAGTGAATTATGCCCAAGCGTTGCCAGCAATTTTAACACGTGTGAACTTAAAGGAGTAAAAACGGATTTCCTTTAATACTTTACGATATAAATCGCCACTCGACTGTCATAGCGACATGCTGTATGATGCACTGCATGCTGAGAAAGCCCGATATCACATTCGAAACCGCTTACAAACTTTTTCACTTACTGACAAAAGTGAGCGAAAAAAAAAACAACTCATCCAAACGGCAGACTGCCTTTATCGTGAAAACAAAACCCGCCGTCACAGTTGATAACTCAGTGCATCGAAGCACTCGTTTTACTACTTTTTTTTTTCTCTTTCTTTCCCATGCCAACAAAATACGAACCGAACCGGAAATGGCATTCGAACAAAAACAAGCAGCACGCTTTGTTTGTTGACATATTGCAATTTCATTACGTTCGATTGAATTAGAAAACTGCCTGTCAGCGTTCGTCCGATGTTTGACAGCAATGGAACCGACCCACCATGGGATAAATATTTGACTTGGAATGCATCTGCCGTTTGGGGGAGGCGATGCCGCCGCGTTCCAATTTACAACCACTGTCATCGTCATTGACAATGTCGTTGTCCTGGCGTAAAATACTCCTAAGTGCATCGCCTGCTACGAGCGCTAGCAAAATTGACAATTCTCAGCTGTTTTTATTTTCTTCAATGGCGCATGTGGAAAACATTCCACTCAACTGACGAGAAGGTGGCTGCCATTACTGCGATTGCACTAGGTCACTTTAGACGCTGGTTACAACGGATACGACAAGAATACCCGTCAAATCAATGGGTAAATGTCACCATCTTTAGAGGTTTCTAGCAGAGAATGGTGGAAATAAATGCACTATTTCGAAAGTGGAAGCTAAACGATAGTAATGATTCGTTTGAGTGACACCGGGTGGCAATCTTTAAAACCGCTGATAACGTCGATGGCCACCAGTTCCAGCATCAGGGAACGCCAATATTTTTCCCAACAGATTAGCTGATGTCCAATGCCCGTCACGTGTTCAATTTGGGTGCACTAGTTTCGTAATTTTTATCCCGAACAGGTTTCCTCTTCCGACACAGAAGAGCGCGAAGGACCAAAATGAAAAAGAAAAACAAATCTCAGCTCTGAGTGGAAATTTCCTGCCCGACATTCAATCCACCCTTACATCACAGGTTTGAGTCGATTTAATGGAAATATAATTTTCAATCTAATTTCGTCCTTGGTCTGGATCTGAAACTGGAGAAATGAGCAGAGCGTGAAGGGGGCTTGTTTGTTTTTCACGGAAATTCCCGACGGCATACCGCCGAGAAAACTTTAAAAGTTTGCTTTGAAATCATGGTTCATGAAATATTTATGCAATTAATTTTTACATTTCACCGAATGCTAGTAGGCGGCGTAGCGACGGGCGGTGGTAGTGTAAGTGTAGTGCAACCATTGGAGCGTCGCTGTTGGTGATGATGATGAAATTTCTGCACCACGTGTACATTTGCTCGCGTCTGTCCGTTGGTTTTAAGTTAGTAAAGCGGAAATGGATGAAGTGAAAGTACGTCGAGAAAGAACCGGAGAGATACACGAGATCACACGAAGTACTCGACTTTGCTGGTTGCCTGGTGAGCTTCTCAAATTAGTCTCGATTCAACGCGTTCAGTGGTGAGTAAACTAAGATTTAAAAAAATACGTTAGATCTTTACGACATAGCTTTAAGTAATCATGTCGTGTTGGTGTCATTTCACGCCATTTCCAACGCTCTAATTCTCATCTTTAGAATGGTTTCCTGTGTCGGACCGAACTTCCCGTGTAAACCGGGTCGCTAATGATGATCACTTTTCTCACCAGTCGCTGTGTCGTTGGGGAGTCAGCGAAAGACGAACCCCGGACGAGATCGACTTCCTGATAGCAATCGTCCCGCAAACGAAACCAAGATACTTTTAAATGCTCTGTCCTCTGGCAGCCTGCCTTCCAATGGCCTCGCCATTTGCCCCCCGAAACAGCTTTACACACTCAATTGTGTTCGATAATGATGCCGCTCTGGTTTGGTCGGGGTCGGGGAGAAAATTCACCGAGAAGCTTGCTAAGGACCGGAGTCGGGAGCAAAAAAGAGGGACAAAAGAATAAACGATAGATAACAAGTGTGGCAAATGTGGCTTTGTACCAGGAAGCGGTAAAATGGTCTTCGGGGAAACGCTTACAAGAATGAAAGGAAAAACCAAGTCTTGGATTGTTTCCTCTTTTCGGGTTGCGTTGCGGTGCGGGGCTTTTATGGTTTTGCTAACAACGCGATAACTTAAAGCTTCTTCGAGATGTATTTACAATACCGAAATAAATATGATTTTTATGTTACTTACGTTATATGTATGCCATTGGATGCTGCGGAAGCTACTAAAATTATGTATGGCATTGGATGATTGCATTGGTATTGGATGATTGTATGGTATTGGATGATTGCATTACGAAATCGAACCAAGTGTAAAAATTGATGGAATATCAAAGATTAAATATGTATTTATGTACCTTTTTGTGGTTTTTCGTTATCATATTAAGGAATTTCAGAAATGTATCAGGGTATTTGATTTTTTTGACTCGTAAGTCACCGCGTTAGAAATCCTTGAAGTGACCCTTGATATCGTTCGAGAAAGATTACTGGCAGAATATGTAAAGAAATTTGACCGGATGACCATTGTGCATAAAAAAGCCGTCGGCGTTTTATTAGGGTAGGTTTTATTAGGGTAGGTTAATGCAATCGGTGCAACAAGAACGGACTCATGGCTAAGGACTGTCGAAGCAAGATCAACGCTAAGCATCTGAAAGTAGCGGCGGAAAAAAGATAACCTTCAAGCTGGATTTTGGAGCTAGGGATCATGAACCAGAAAAAATATTTTGTGGCTCTCGAAAGGATGAAGAAACCCGTAATAATCTTAGTTGCTAAGAAGAACCAGTCCATAGTAGCTTGGCACAAAAGTAAAATAATCGAAAACAACAATTACGGTGTTCAGTATTCTGCGAAGATGACCAGTACAAGATACCTGCATGTGAACGAAAGTCGAAATAATTTGTATACTATTTGTATTTGCGAAAGTGATGAAGCATCCAGAAGAAACTAAGTTGTTTCAATCGAAACGGGTGTTTCAGTTCAAAGAGGACGAATTAGGCAACTTCATCCGCTATAAGGCTCGTCTGGTCGCTAAGGGATTCCAACAGAAGGCTGGTGTGCACTGGAGGTGCCGATCCAAAAATAATTCCATGTTCATCAACTAGATGTTTTAGTATGGAGACCTGAAGAAAGATGTGTATATGGCAGTTCTAAAAGAACTGTAAGCCCCAACCAACGTAGTATGCAAGCTGGAAAAGGCGCTGTACGGATTAAAGCAGAGTTCTAATTTGTTCGTTCAAAACATGATAACATTGGAATCAGCAAAGATGGAGTACACTACGTCGTCGTGTACGTTGACAATATACTCGTAATGGGAAACAGTATCAATTTAATAAAGCAGCTGAAGGAAACCCTGTCGCTTAAACTCGAGATATCAGATTGTGGAAAAGTTGGATATTTTCTCGGCATTCAAATCGGATATAACAGAGATGGAGGAACCTTGACACTTTCGATGGAAACAGCCTTTGACAGGCTACTGGCGAAATTTGGAATGGAACAGTGCAACCCTGTTAGGATACCGATGGAGAAAGGCCTTGTGTTTCCTTAGTCTAGCAGGATCTAGGGACCATTTGCATTGTATGAGGACAATAATGGATAGATTGCTATGGCAATCTATACGGAATATAAACGTGCTACTTTTTACGGAACTTTTCGTGTGGAATCAATAGGAACTATCGGACTATCAGACATAAACGGAAAAATCATTCTTGATTGAACTCAAAATGACGAAAATGCGCGAGAAATTGGCAAAATCACTTCACATTAGGCCTAAGCTTTGACCGATTGTAATTCAATAAAAGTATTCATCAAAAAATCCAAAAGCTCTGGAAAACCAAGATAGAAGATTATTCTAAGTACGTCTCACAACGCAAGGTTAACGTAGAACTACGAAAGCCTGTCTTAGGACAATGTATTTCTTGCAATAGCTGTTATCGAATCATTCAATTGTGACTGAGAGTAGTTGAGATTTTTCTGCCCCTCGCGCGTATTGTTATATTCTGTTGTCTATCTGCTAGCTGTTATGGATAACTTAGTAGTAGATCTGCCCATAGTTCAAAAATTGGCCAATGTGCCATAGGCATCAAATCGAGAAAATGCATTTCAGAGTTTCTTCTCGGTACAAAATATTTTTACTGTACTGTTGAGTACTAGCTGTCCCGGCAAACTTCGTTCTATCAATTTTTTGATTTAAATGATTTCAAACACGTTAAATTGATTTCACCTTCATCCAAAGATTTAACTTCCGATTTGTTTATTGTCTACGAATGCATAACGAATCGGACTTGGATACGTTCAAACTCAAATGAAAAATCGTTTGAAATGATTGGTTTCTTTGGAATGAGCACATCCATGCGTTTAAGCCAGAGTAGGCAGTGTGACTTTGCACTCATATTCAAGTGAGTTTTAAAACTTGCTTGCACATTTATTTTCGGTTTGCACGTAAACCCTTCACAGTGCAGTACACTTGAGTTAGATTTGAGTTTGAATCCTGCATAACAACGATTGCATAAAAATCGAATTGCGATATAATTCGCGCCGCGTCTGCTGCAACAGTTTGTTGCATTGTCCTTTGAAAGCATAAATTTGCTCTAAAAACAAAACTCATCGCGTCACATCATCGCCTGCATCGTTGAACAAATCGTGCACTGCATGCATTGCACGCATTTGAACTCAATCGATCAGAGTGTGCGGTGCAAAAAAACTCAAACTATCGAGAGGAAGCAGATTCAAAACAAAAAAATACCCATATTGGATGACATTTCAGCTGATTTCTAGAAAATGAAGTCGTCAATTTGGGTTTTTAAAAAAGGTGCGTGGAGTCAATTTCTGATCTTTGACCATCAGTCTGATACCGGAAATACCCATTTTAGATGATATTCAGTCATTTTTGGCTGTTCTCCAGAAACCGGAAGTTACCGTCTTAGAATTCAAAATGGTCTCTGAGATGGATTGTTACTATCTGCGCATCATCATAATTACGGAATTACCATATTTGGTCATTTTCAGGTCTTTTTTCCAGACGCCGGAAGTCGTCATTTTGATTTTCAAAATGACATATGTAGTTATTTTTTGATTTTTTAACGATATACCCATATTGGGTAGTATTCGGCCAGCTTTGGCAGTTTTCCAGAAACCGGAAGTCGCTATCTTAAAATTCAAAATGGTGTCTGAGGACGATTCTGGCTCCAATGCATCATCACGATTCCGTAGCCGCAAGGTTACAGAGTCCGCTTTGGTAAGATGGATGGACAGATGCTCGGTATAGTAGAGCAGTGGGCTTGAAACGGAAAGGTAAGACTTACACACAAGCACGGATATGGATGGTAAGCGTATCACTTACTTCAATAGTGGTACTGCCAATAACATGAAGTGTGGAATACAGAAAACGCCTGGGCAGTATCACAATAAAATATTTTTTACTATTCATATAAACTATTCATTACATATAGGTAAACTTTTTAGACATATTTATATGTTTCAAAAGCTCTATTTTTCGTCTTTCCAAAACAGCCAAAATATAAAAAATCGGTTGAAAAATAACCGTATTAAACATAACAATGTGAGCTAAGGTAAAAACAGGGTTTTGACCATAACTTATAATTTTCGGGGTATTTGAAAAACTTCAAGTAAACGCGCAAGAAACACTTGACTAAAGCTACAACCCACACTAAGTCACATCAAAAGTTCTTACATTTTTGCATCATTTGTAGCACCGTGAAATAACTGTGCGATAGAAGCCAAAAATTCTGGGTTTCTTAAAAAATATATAACTTAGCCAAATATCAACCGATTTCCACAAAACTACTTTCGTTTGATTCGAAATTAAATATACTTTCAAAGTTATAGTATAATTGTGGTATGTTTCTTACAAAATAGACGGAAAATTTCAAATTAAATTGAAAAATTGCGTGAAAATATCTAAAAAATTAGATTTAAACTCAAATAACTCAACATATTCTATGGATATTAGTAAAGAACCTGTATATATTTTGAAAGCTCTAGTTGTTCCCTTTCTAAAACTTTCTAAACAAATATTGAAAATCGATAGATAAATGACTGAGTTAAAAAATATTATATGCGCTGAGGTCCCTAAAATTGTATTTCGACCCTAACTTCAGATTTAGGGGGTGTTTGGAAAATTTCTAGTATAAGCGAATGTCATACTCAACAAGACCTACTACCTACACTAGGTCACTTCAGAAGTTCTTACATTTTTTTTTCATTTGTAGCACAGTGTAATTTTTTAGTTAGTTTCATGAATTATGCAGAAATTTGGGTTTCATTTGTATGGGAGCCCCTGCTTATAGGAAAAGGAGGGGTGTCGATCAATCTCAGAAATATTTCTTGCTCTTGTGAACCATCACACGCATAATTTGATTCTATTTGTTTGAATAAATCTCGAGTTATACAGATATTTAAGTTTCGTTTGCATGGGAGCCCTCCTTTCTAAAGCAGGAAGGGGTGTCAAACTATCACAGAAATATTTTTTCCTTCCTAATTCATTAACGTGCCAAGTTTGGCTTCAAATTTTCGATTAGCTCTCGAGTTATGCGCAAATTTGTGTTTCATTTGTATGAGGGCCCTCCTTTTCAGAGGAGGGAGGAGTCTCAAACTATCATAAGCTGCTTCCCCGCCCCCATAACCCTTACATACAAATTTTCATGTCGATCGGTTCAGTAAGTCTATGCGGATCAGACAGATAGACAGACAGAACACCATTTTTATATGTATAGAAGATATCACCTTTCATATATGCTGGAACCTTGCCATTGAGTTGAAATAGAAAAATCTGCAGGAAAATTTCACCAAGTATTTTTACCGCAGTAGCCTGAATCGATTATTCCGGTCGCGGGTCGGTGTTTTAAACAGAAAAATCTGAACTCACATGCCCAATGAACCCTTACGTAACTCTTAGATGATTCCCAACTATTTGAAAGTTTTCTATAAATATTATTTGATAATTGTTATGGAATAGGTCGAATTTGAAGTTCTTTTGACTTATAACTATTTTGAGGAGTTTTTTGTAAGCATATACCCAATGCGACAAACAGAACGAATGAACCGAAAGTTTATGTTTATGATGGAAGATGATTTCGGGGTGTGAAAGGAATGTAGTGTCATAAATATTCAGCATTGCAGAGAGATTTGAAACTAACCAAACCACTATTTGTTGATTATGAACGTCAATGAATAGTTACACCCAACGCAAACGGGGAATATTTTATTACTTTTGGGCAATTTTTTATTACTTTTTGTGTCTTATGACTGCGCATTATACACAAAAAGTAACAAACAAAAAGTAATAAAAATTATGACGGCCACACGCTTGTATGTGTTTCTGCAGGAGAACATACAGCCAAGCACCGCGGTGCATGTGTTAGCAAGACTTCACTCGCTGCATTTGTATTGATGCAACGATCAGATTCATTTTTGCTCCCTTCATCCACACATAATGAGAATCTCACCCGTCAACCTCAAATGTCTAATTAGAAACACTTTCGTTTCGTCCCCCAGTGTTTACTTGAAATGGAAATATGTAATACTGTCTGACCAGAGTTGCCGAAGTTGCGAATATTGTTCTGGATGGGCACGAGTTTTGTATATTCAAACAGGTCCAAATGAGTTTCCATGAACCAATGATTATGTGCTGTAAATTGCTTGCAAGAAAGCGAATGTTTTTATTTTTCTCTAACGCAGTTTACAGATCGTGATGTCATTTTAAGGCGCATTTCAAGTCTTTGAAATCATCAACGTTTGCATACTCTATGACGGGGAAAATGTTGCTTGGCAGCTCTTGTCATATTTTTTCGCTACTCCGTATGCATACAACGAGCGAATAAATACACGCCCACCGGATGAATTGGAGATTGAAAACTTGTAACATGTGCAACTTATGCGACGGTGTGTGATTTTTTTTGACTTGAGGTGGAAAGGGAGCATTTTTCGACAGAAAAAAAACGTTGCATGTGGTTGAAACGACCATTATTAGATAGTCGTACTCTCATAACACGTGCTAAATATATGACAGTATGTGTTGTTACTTAACTGGGGAAGAATTTTATTGCTTTTTAAGTAATGGATTTGTTACCTAAAAGGTAATTTTGCGCTATTGCTTTTAAAGTAATAATGGAAAAGTTTTGCGTGTACATATGCAATCAGTCCTGTAACATCATACAGCTTCATCAAAATTAGGTAATTAAGTGACGGCACAAGACAGTACCCGACTATGAAAAAGTCAAGTACAATATGGGTTATTCAAAACAAGACCAAAATACTGTGTGCTCCAACGTAATCCTTCAACTATACTCCGACGTTTAAACTGTACGGATAAAGTGATAATTCACTTGCCGATATATGAAAATATCACCAGTCATAACGACATTAAATCATAAGATATAACGTCATTGCTTTTAAAATACAGATACAGAATAAGATTACACTATTTGTAATTTTTTTGAAACATGATGTCAAACTTGATCATCGGTTTTTATTTTAGATGTTTGAACGCCATGTAGTTTGCGATTTTTTCTAAAATCAAACATAGTTGCTATCCTTCAAATTCGCTGAATATATTTAACAGTAGGCAAACCCTTTCATTGACCATGCATTTGTTGATTTGTGTTGAAAGAAGAACAAAACACATTCCAAAATCGGCAATAAACTCGCAATAGAAATATACTTTATTTGCTAAAAGTTTTTTAACCATTTCTGCTAGAAAATAAAATCGAAAAACAATAAACAGCAGTATTATTTCCACCTACGAATCGAACTCAATATCAAGGAAAAATATAGAACGATTAGGCCAAATCAGTGAATATTCAGTAATTGGATTAGGTAAACTCATCGGACACTCTAAATAAGCAATTTTAAAATGAAAAACTATTAAAAACATACCGCAAAAAAAAAGACTTTTCTAAACAATCTGCGTAAAATCTGAAAATCGCGTATAAAAACGCGTAAATGCCGAAATTCGCCTAAAAAAGTTCTTAGTGTGTTTCCCGTTGACACCCTCATACAGATTTAAGGCTTTCACCACGCATTTCAGGTTTAACACCAGGAACAAGGTCTCTATGATGGAACGCAGGGACAGAGTTTTCATGCGCGAAATCGACCATGTGTGAGGTTATATCGTAGTATCTCAGAGTGTTTTTATCTACCTAATAATGATTACGAGACGTCAGTATCATGTTATTCTATGCCAAAGATGACTAGAACAAGATACCTGACTCTTGCAGAATTCATCGGACATGATTGTCGCTGCGCGTGAGCAAAAGTCGAACTAATTTGTACACTGTTAATATGATGTATAATTAACGTCAAAATTAACTGATGACAATGCCAAGATATGACTGCTGAAAGGTGAAACAATTTTCTCAGTATCCATGTGGACGACTGTACCGTTCTGCCATCCGAAAAATGATATTAAATAATGTATACGAATGTTTAGTTCTCAAACATGAAACTTTCCGAAAGAATCAAGAATTATCGGTGCATCATTTAAAATAAAGCGTACCATCAGAACTTCCTGATTACCGCTATGAGCACGCTCTACAGCCAAGTTTTCCACTCTTGCGAGGTTAATAAAGCAAAAATCGGGTGCCCCGGTGAATCTGACTATATGCACAATGGTTCTGAAAGCTTGCGACATATCAAACTTTAAGTTTTGGTAGAATGGGACCAGAAAATAAATATAACCCCTCAAATAAACCTCCACTCTGACAGTCGATTTCACACTTTTCTTTCGTAGTTTGTAGTGCAAAAAATATGGCAATAGCATTAAGTGCAAACAATGACAATATCATTAATCTGCATATTTCTTAAGCGTCGAGCTAACCAAACTGCTACACCTTTTTCATATACAATCTTGAACGATCAATGACGGACTATGCACGATAAATCGGTTTTGTTCATAGTGATAATTTTATGAGAATTTAAGTCATCAGATGGCAGCACTAACCGTCGGAAATCGGTCGTATTTAAAATATATGAAAAATATGGATGTTAGGTATCTTGTTCGAGTTATCTTCGTCTAGGCTCTGCTATGACTATCAAAAAGTACGGAGACAAACTTTTGCACGTGTGAATGTTTTCTGGAGTTCGGTATTTTCTCATGGACAACTATTTAACAAACCGTTACTTTTTTCTCAATTACATGCGTTTTTATTTGTTTTGTAAGTTTCACTTGGTAAACGGCTGGGCAGTGCGTACCAGTAGTACACCCGTACTAGTTGGCATAAAATAGACCCCAGTGTGGTCCAAAGCATAATGCCCAGCAACTCCTATCCCTACCACCACGTGGTACCGACTGGGATACGAGCAACCAAGGGAAGATCGGTGAACCGGTGGGAACTTGGTCGTATGCTGACAGGGAAGGGGGAGCTGCTCTCCTAGGAGGGCAGCTTGTCCGAGCGTCTGTTCCCCATGTTAGGGGCGGCTCAAACAGCGTCTGATCCGGAGCGGACGGCTGAATTATGAAATGCGGCGTCTCGCCAGCTACACCCAAGACGGCAGTCCCGTCGTGAGACTAGGCATCCACAGCCCTAGTAAGGCAGCATGCCGAAACATTAAAATACTACGAACAATCAAGAATTGAAATAAATGAAATTGAATAAGGACGACGATTGGAAGCTCGGTACATGGAACTGTAGATCGCTGAACGCCCCGGGTGGCGACCGGATTCTGCTGGATCAGCTAGAACCCCGCCACTTCGACAGCGTTGCGCTCCAGGAGCTTTGCCGGAAAGGAGAGAAGGTACGGAGGATTTGTGGCCGCAAGGCACAGTACTACCAGAGCGGCGGCACAACCAATGAGCTGGGTACCGGCTTTATAGTGCTGGGCAGGATGCAGAGTCGTGTGATCAAGTGGCAGGCGATCAGCGACAGGTTGTGTTTGTTGAGAATAAAAGGCCGGTTCTACAACTACATTATCCTCAATGTGCACTGCCCTCACGAAGGAAGACCCGATGTAGAGAAAGAAGAGTTCTACGCACAGCTGGAGAAACTCTACGATAGCTGCTCGCGTAGAGACATCAAGATCGTCATCGGGGACATGAACGCGCAGATCGGTAGGGAAGAAATGTACAAGCCGGTGATCGGCCAACATAGCCTGCACACCGTGACGAACGACAACGGCCAGCGATGCGTCAACTTCGCAGCTTCCCGAGGACTGGCAGTCCGAAGTACCTTCTTTCCCCGTAAGGACATCCACAAAACCACCTGGAGATCACCTGACCAACGTATAGCAAATCAAATTGACCATGTTCTCATCGACGGCCGGTTCTTCTCTGACATTACAAACGTACGTACCTATCGTGGTGCGGATATTGGCTCGGACCACTACCTAGTTGCGGTATCATTGCGCTCGAAACTGTCGACCGTATATCACGCGCGACATCGCCGAACCCCGCGGCTCAACATTAAGCAGCTCCGGAACTCCCAGGCTGCGGAGGAATACGCGCAACAGCTTGAAGCGGTGCTACCCACAGCGGAGGGGCTGGGCGCATTGCCTCTCGAAGACGGCTGGTGCAGCATTCGCACAGCTATCGTGGAGACCGCAACGGCGACACTAGGAGTGGAAGCACCGAGTGGCAGAAACGACTGGTATGACGGGGAGTGCGAAGCAGCGGTGAATGAGAAGAACCGGACCTGGGCGATATACCTGGGCTGGTCAACGAGAGAGAACAAGGCCAATTACAAACGGGCACGGAACGACATGACCACGGTTCTCAGACGAAAGAAGCGCCAGCAAGAGGATCGTGAGCATGAGGAGCTGGAGCAGCTATACCGTGCCAGTGAAACGCGGAAATTCTATGAGAAGGTAAACCAGTCCCGCAGAGGCTATGTGCCGCAAGCCGACATGTGCAACAACGCGGATGGGAACCTTCTTACGGATGCCAGCGAGGTGGTCGACAGGTGAAAGGAGTACTTCGATGGACACCTGAATGGCGAAACAGCAAACAGAAGCGGAGCAGGAACTGACCTAGGAGCACCAGCAGCGGATGACCGAGTACCAGCTCCCGATATTCACGAAGTCCTTTGTGAGATCGGGAAGCTGAAAAACAATAAAGCCGCAGGCAAAGACGGACTGCCGAGCGAGCTCTTGAAACATGGAAGAGAGGCTAGAGTGCTGCACTGGGTCATTTCCAGGATTTGGGAGGAGGAAAAACTGCCAGACGAGTGGATGGAGGGAGTTATCTGTCCCATCTACAAGAAGGGCGACAAGCTGGAGTGCCGCAACTACCACGGCATCTCGCTTATCAATGCCGCCTACAAAATACTCTCACAGATCCTGTTCCGCCGTCTATCACCTTTAACCAGGAGCTTCGTTGGCCAGTACCAAGCGGGTTTCATGGGAGCCCGTGCCACCACGGACCAGATCTTCTCAATCCGACAGATCTTACAGAAATGTCGCGAGTACAACGTGCCCACACATCACATCTTCATTGACTTCACGGCGGCCTATGATACAGTCGATCGAGAACAGCTATGGCAGATCATGCACGACAACGGATTTCCGGATAAACTGACTCGATTGATCAGAGCTACCATGGCGCAAGTGATGTGCTTCGTGCGTGTTTCGGGGATACTCTCGAGTCCCTTTGAATCGCGCAGAGGGTTGAGACAAGGTGATGGACTTTCCTGTTAGCTGTTAAACATCGCCCTTGAGGGTGTGATCCGGAGGGCGGGCATCGACACGAGGGGCACAATTTTCGCAAGGTCTGTTCAGCTTCTGGGCTTCGCGTGTGACTTCGACATCATATCACGTAACTTTGCGACGGCGGAGGAAACTTACGCCCGACTGAAAGCCGAAGCTGGACGGATCGGATTGCGGATAAATCTCGACAAACATTTCAAAAGGTCCTATCTGCTTTCATCGTTTTTCCGAAGCGTAATTTCATTTTAGTAATGGCTCAGCTTTAGTAACTCTCCCAAGCGTGGTTTTCGTTCAGAAGGCTAGAGTGATCCCTCCGCTATCAACTTGTGCAAATAACTTGCCAGAAAAGGTGTTCATTAAGTTGTGGTAATTGAATGAAAGTGATCGATCAAAAAATCGGTAAAAGCAGATAGGACCTTTTGAAATGATTCTCTAGAAATGCGTCGAAAACAAAATACATGCGAGCGAGAGGCTCCAAGGAGAACAACATCAGCCTCCCAACTCAAGTCTCTGTGGACGGTGATGAGCTTGAGGTGGTCGATGAGTTCGTGTATTTGGGGTCACTGGTGACCGCCGACAGTAACACCAGCAAAGAGATCCAGAGACGCATCCAGGCAGGAAATCGTGCCTACTTTTCACTCCGGAAGACACTTTGATCGAATCGAGTGCGACGACGCACGAAGTTGACGCTGTACAAAACCCTGATAAGACCGGTAGTCCTCTACGGGATCGAGACGACAACGCTTCTCGCGGAGGACCTTAACGCTCTTGGAGTTTTTGAACGGAAGGTGCTACGGACTATCTACGGTGGAGTACAGACGGACGACGGAGAATGGCGACGGCGCATGAACCACGAACTGCACGCGCTGCTTGGAGAGAATCCCATTGCACACCTGGCGAAAGTCAATAGGTTGCGGTGGGCCGGTCATGTCGTAAGGATGCCGGACGGCAACCCTGTGAAATCACTTCTCTTCAGCAACCCTGCCGGCACCAGAAATAGAGGGGCGCAGCGTGCACGATGGCTCGACCAGATCGAAGGAGACTTGTGGGTGATGAGACGCCTGGGGAACTGGCGAAACACAGCCCAAAACCGAGCAACATGGCGACAAATTCTTGATACAGCACGAGCCACCACGGCTCTCGTCTGATTGGTAAGGTAAGTAAGTGTAAGTTTTACTTGAAACGTTACATCATACAGTTGAAAAATTGGACTCTTATTTAAGTTATACAGTTTAAACGAAAATTTATAAATTATTAAAAAACAATTTTTCGAAAACGGGTTAATAATGGAAAGAAAAGTTCTGTGCAGTGGCTCCTTATGAGAGGGAAGTTGTTGATTCGTTTTCAAATAAACAATCAATCCAAGCGTTTTCATGATATACTGACAGAAGGATGTTTCTCACAGTTAAGTTAAAATTAGCGTTGACCATCTACATCGAAATGTCGAATTGTCATAGTTGAATCTTGATTCCAAGCTAGATTTTTTTGAAGAAGGGTAATCATTTTAGAACAAATTCCTAGACACTCACAGTACTAAAACCAGCCTCATCCGCGTTCCATCTTCGATTCGGGGAACTAATCACTTCCATAAATCTTCTGGAGGAGATCAAAAAAGCGATCAACACTGGATCGATGAAATCCCTTCAAGCGAGCAAGAGATGTTGGCTCTAGGGATCCAAGGGAAATTTCCGGATGTCTCTTCAGAAACCCCACCAGCCAATCACGCCCCGAGAGTTCTTTCTTCCGACAAAAGGGATGAATTATTGTATTTTTTTCCAGGAGAAATACTTCCGAGCGGTAAGAAAGTTGGGAAATGTCCATTTTCAGATCAGTCGTTACCAAGATACCGCATCAGGGTTCTTCTTGGAATTTTGTAGGCTTTTGAAGCTTTCATCTTCGACAGCCCCGTTCACACCGTTTTCATTACTGCCGCAAGTGCAGCCTCCGTCCAAATCCGCCGGTCGGTTTTCCTCACGTACGTAGGTGGTTTTCCTGGAGCAAAGCACAACTAAACTAACACTGCGCATAAACTGCGAACGTTTTGACAATTGTGATGCGCGTGTAACCTATGCACGATTGTATTGCTGCACCCAAGGCTACTAGATCGGCAATTGTTTTGATCAGTATAAACGTTTTGTTTGGTAAAGTGGCGCATTTTGACCCGCTTCTAGTAGGTTGATCAAAATCGTCTAAATAATTCAAATATTAATTAGATCAAGTAAATTTGCGTTGGCTACTGAATACCAAGACTTTTTTTCATAGGAGCAATTTACAGGTAGGTAATAATGTTAACTGGTAGCGTAATGTCTTAGGGAAAGAATTGTAAAAATTGTAAGAAATAGGCCTCAGAATAAAATTTCCAATTTTCGCAGGATTTATATACCATAGAATATTTATATGATCCACACGTGTTAAAAATGAGAAATATAAGCGATTGGTAACTGAATTACTGTTAAAAAATGCATATTTTTCTTATTATGGCAGTAGGGCGTTTTGCCCCGACTGGGCATTTTATCCCCAGTTCCCCTATTGAATAATGACTTGGTGATCTCGGTTGTGTGACTGGGATAGTTATTCTGCTGACATACGTAACGATCTTCAAGGCCGGTCTTGACGAGTGAAACTTCGTGATTTTTTCGCAAGATGTTGCAGTACGAGTCGATCGTCAGGACTACGTCGATCCCGTACTCAAGCGGCTTATCAGCGCTCTCCTTGGCAAATTTGAGCCGTTTGGCTTTGTTTGCCTCATTGATGAATGGACGCTTGCTATTGAAATCCTCGCTTCGATACGTCGACGAACAGTCCGATGAGTAACCGAAAGATGTAGGTTTCGGGTTTTATCCATTACTCGTACGATTTTCTTGTTAGTTCTGGCGTCTGTTTGAGGTTCTCTTCCTCTACTTGGGTAATCAACTACCGTTCGAAACATATTGAAAATAAATCGATTCACGAAGTGGGGACTTTATTATGTCAACGTTTTTGTTTCGGAACGCAAACTCTTCTTTTTTCCAACGGGAAACCTTTTTTTTCAGTGCAACTCGAATGGAACTTAAAAAGAACATAATAAACAAGATTAAAAAAAATTGCGATCCTACAATGACAGTTTCCATCATTACCTGGTAGGCATCGTAATCCGAATGGTCATCTTATTTCAATAGTATAGTAAAAAAGATCACACTAACCGAAAACCTATGCTCTAGGCAATATTTTTTTCTGTGCCAAACCTGCAGCAGACGGCTGCAATAGTCTACATACAATTTTCCCCTACGTTCATGGTTGTTTCTGCTGGTCTGCACTCGACTAAACCCTTGTAATAAATAATAAACATACCCCCTAAAGGGTCGCAAAAGCAAATAACACAACGATTCGGGATATGAGGGGTACAAAACACCAGTAATTGTTGTCCGTTGCACCCCCCCATGGTTATTGTGGAGTACTTCTGCTCCCTGCATTTGGGATTTAGAACTTGCACTGTGACTGTTCGAGGACCACTCAAACTAAGCAAGCGATGGGTGAATTCCACTGAATTTGAAGTGAAACTTGCCTTGCCAGTAACTAAAAGAAGGGAGAGCAAGTGAGGTGAAAAGAAAGGTTTCGTTTTAAGTAACTTCTCACCACAGCTGAATCTACACACAGACTCCCGGTGATGCCTGTGCGCGCGAAAGGATGGTCGATTGGTCTGGTTTTCTTCCACCATGGCACAGACACACGGCAGACCAACTTTCCAGCTCATCACTTTGATGAATTATTCATTAGGTGCTGTTGGTCTTGGGTTATGCATATTAAAAAGTTGCTGACTTTTGACAAATTTTCCCCGAGCTAGTTCAGTTCAGCTCAGTCGCCGCAAGGCCAAGATTTCCGTTCTCTTCTTGTGCACATGAATCGTGCGGCTACGGAAGCGGGGGGAGAAAACGACTTGGGTTCGGAAACAGATTTTATGCAGGCTTGAATAAATCAACTTGAAGAGTTTGTTCGACGATCGAAGCAGGCGAAATCTGTGGATCAGTGATTTGTCAAGTGTGGGGGGAAACGAGAAAGAAAGAGAGAGAGAGAGAGTGGGACAATTATTAAATTACTAGGAAATTTTGAGTGGAGAAGTCGATGACGTAATCGCATATTTATGAATAAACTGAGTCCTTATCGGAATTAGCACGTGGCCTGTTCGGAAATGTATCGGGAATATTCAATTTTTGATTTTTTAATTGATATCATGTTTCCTAATGAAAACCTAATCCAACTTATAATCGTGCTCACATTTCGAACGTTTCGATCTGTTTAAACGCTTTTCAAGGTAGGTCTAACTGCAATGTGTAATTTGGGAGCTTCAATTTCGAGTTAAAAATTATTCTCATAAATATCGATGTACTAGCAGGATTATTTTAGTTGCCGTTACTAGAGCGCGTAAACGCGCGTAATACCAGCAATCAAATCAACTGTAATTACCATCACACAAAAGTGTAGGATGAATGAACCTATTTTGTTTCGAAACTTCAAAATTAACACTGAATTTACTGCTTATATCACCTATCAGGGGCACTTATTTTAATTTTACCGTTTTTTTAACGTGAAAGAACACCGTTTATTCCACCACCGTTATGATGGTGATAATTAAAAATTACGCCACCCCTTTCGTGCGAATAAGGGGCACACGCACAGTGGCGGTAATTTTATTGTTATTGTGGTTTTGAATAATTAATACTTCACGGTCATCATCATGGCTTTCATTAAAACATGCCGAGCGCAACACTAGACGGCATCCGGTTCCGCAATCATAACTGGTAATAATAACAACAGTGGCCTGGGATCATTGCCCCACCGACCAGTGTCCCCAATCAAAGTAGACAGACTGCGGGAAAATCAAAATCTCATTACCAGCGGCGGGCAAAATAATACGTGATGAGCCTGTCAAATAGTTGATTGTTTGGAAAAACAAAGCGCAGTAGGCTATGGCTCTAATTCTCTGTCAAAACCTTTCACTCAAGGTGCAGCAGTAGCAGCCGCAGCTAGGAGCTGGAAGCAACAAATGACTCACACCAGGTAAGGTCAGTGTAGGATGATTTATTCAAAAGGCGATTTGGGTTCACCGGCGGCAGCAGCAGCTGCTGCTGCTGCTTTAATCCAACCGAGAGTCGTGGTCTGGAAGGAAGCACGTCTTACAAAGAAGCTGGGAAATCTGCTTACTTCATTGCCCTGGGAAAGCTGTTTACACAGAATATTATAAAGAAAGCAGATTGCGCTACTAAAGGTACTTCTTCGTACTGTCTTCCGGTTTTCTCACTGCATGCAATGGACGGAGCGTGACTACTACTTTCACCCAACAGTGGGGGGTAGGGGATATATTCTAGGTTATTTTCTTTTTCTTTCCGCCTGCTTGTCTTGTGTGTCTTCTGTACAGCGACATCTGTGCAGCAGAGCAAAATTGCCGCAATCTTTTCTGACACCAACAACCGAAACCGAATGCCTGCCAGGTTCCCGCGCGCGCCCCCTAAGGAATCTCACACCTCAAGTTTGGCTTCACTTCTAACAACATTATTAAAATTGTAATAAAACGTTTTGTGAATGTGTAAGCATTTTAATACGCCTTTTCGCGTGCTCTTGTTTGCTCTAGCGTCGGTCGAGAGAGAACAGCTTTCGTCTTCTGGTTGGATTCTTGGGTGAATTGGGAATGCCCTGTTCACCGCAGGGGATCCCTTTCTTGCCTTTGGTGTGGCAAAGTTGTCGGTTTGGTACGGAACACAATCTGCCTGAAGCTTTTGTTGCGAAGTGTTGCCAAACTGACGTCTACAAAAAGGTCACTTAGAACTATTCTCTAAAAAATAGAATGGATGTAGAAAGAAACAATAGAGTAGGCAAAAAAATGTTTTCTTTCACAGTGGCTGCACTGTCGATTGACATTCGTCCTGGTCGTCATCGTCGTCTCGTCAAACAGGCACCAGGGACATCAGGTTCGGTTCGTAACAGCGGTGCACTGACACATTCGCTCGTTTCCCAGACGGCGCACGCCAGGAGGGAAGATTTTTCCGTGTCCCGGCGGAAATGACATCGTTTTGGCTCCACTCGAGAAGGAACGAGAGCAGCGCGAGAGCTAACCGACAGATGGGTAATATGATTCAATTCGTGTGTTTGTAGATAGTTGAGCAGGATTTTTGCTGTTTCTTCTTTCTCGTTGTCGTCGACGACATTCTATTTTACTAACGGAATGATGGAACACAAAATGTGTTCTTACTGCAAGCTCTGCTTTTATCTCGTCGCCATTCACACGGTCATGGGGTTTGTGTAATCCAGTTCCAGTTCAGTTGTCGGCACGAGTTGCTCCGCCTTGCCGGGGGCCGAAGCGCAAAAGGCGGCCAGGAGGGTAGAATTAATAAATTCAAGTACAAATTATGCCCGAATCAGCAAGTGGTAACAGCTGGGGGTGAATTGAATCCTTGACATGCGAACGATTCCTTGCACTCCGCTGGAAGTTTTACATAGTGAGGTTGGTTTTGATGGAAAGGAAAAAGCTGCAGTCAGAGCATGCTTTTTGCTGTGGGTGCTAAGTAAATTTATCAGTTTGTTTCAGATCAAAGTAGCTCGGTTTAATTAATTATCACAACAAGAAGTCATGCATGATTCTGCTGACTTTTTCCTCGATGAGTTCAAATTCACATCTGACGCCTGCTCGGTTGAGGTTTGACTGATATCAGCGAGGTTAAGGTTAAAAAAACTCACCTAAACCGGCAACCGTATAGAACCTACACTTTGATTGAAATGTGAAATATGATTGAAATTTCAAAAATATGAAATTGGCGAAAATGGGTAGCAACGAAATTCAGTTCTCGAATCTCATCTTAATTTTCTTGATAATTTTTCAATAAGCGCATCATCATATGTAACAACTGTGTAGAAGAATTTTTTTTCCCTATAGAGCTCTAGACCCAAGTTTTCCCTTGAGTTTGGTTTCTGGACTTTTGTGCAATGGGGAATACGTTTTGATAGTTGCAAAATGACTTAATAAAAAGATGTCTGAATAGTTGAGTCAATTGTCTCAATTGAGTCATAAGTCTGGTATCTCGCGTGCGCTTTACTTTTGCGTAATTACATCATAAATCAGAATTTATTTCGGAGAGATATTTGTTATTTTGAACCCGGTACTCGAACTCAACGTATCGTTTACCCAAAACGAACCTTGCTGCAAACCCTGCCGTTTTCTCCAACATCCCTGCCGGAATTTGTATTACCTAAAAAAAAGGTTGAGGTCACCAGTTTTTACACATTGTGAATGAATGTTAGCCTCACGAAGCTGGACGACTGCGAATAAATGCGTCGAAAACGAAATACATGCGAGCGAGACGAGAAGGAGAACAACATCAGACAGACTGATGGCCGCCGACAATAGCATCTGCAAATAGATTCAGAAACGCATCCAGGCAGGAAATCTTGCCTCCTTTTCTCTTCGGAAGACACTTCGATCGAGTCGAGTGCGACGACGCACCAAGCTGACGCTGTACAAAACCCTGATAAGACCAGTAGTCCACTACGCAATCGAGAGAACAACGCTTCTCGCGGAGGACCCTAACGCCCTTGGAGGCGCATGAACCACGAGCTGCACGCGCTGCGGAATCACTTCTTTAGAGCAGCCCTGCCGGAATCAGAAATAGAGGAGCGCAGCGTGTACGATGGTTCGATCAGATCAAAGAAGACTTGCGGTTGATAAGACGCCTGGGCAACTGACGAAACACAGCCCGAAACCGAGCAACATGGCGACAACTTCTTGATACAGCACGAGCCACCACAGCTCTCGTCTGATTGGTATGGTAAGATAAGGCAAGTAGTGACGCTTTAACTCGTCGCTTTCAATAAAAAAGCATTTGAATCATTTTCGAGCACTTTTTAAGTCCAATGAAAACTACTCGAAAGCTCTTACTTTGATTAGGACACCTGAAGTGCTTGAAAATGAAGGCAATGATTTTCAATTGAGTGCTAAGATTAGCGTCACTCTCACATGACGATTCTCAATTGAAAATGACAACGAGCGGTGACGGAGACAGAGGGGAATCAACTATTCGAATCGAAATGACAGCGCGAAATCTTCAGTTTCATCGTTATTTTCCGAAAACGTAGAGCCCTGGTCTTAAGCATCATCCGTTGGTTCTCTGTGTAATAGCAGCTGATCTGGTAATAACGGGATAGCGGCTGGTCAACTATGCTCATGTTCAAGACCGTATAAGTTATTTCGATTCAAATAGGGCAAGTTCCCAAGCAACAATTGAAACATAATAAAAAAATAAATTGTGATTATTTGTTGCACTAACGAAATTCCCAAGTTTCAAGAAACATCTTTTGTTACAACGATGAAATTGTAAAAATACAAGCAACAACGAAAGTTGCATCGTTGCTTCAAAAAACTTTATACCAACAACGTGATTCACGATGTTGGGTTTGTTTTTGAAACGTGTAAACGGCATTTGAAAACCTAACCTTCACTAGATAGATCCAGTGGGCGGAGCATATAAGTTGTCAACGTGATGCTTGCGAGTTACACAAAACAAACACAAAGTAATACTACTAAAAGTTACTATCATGTTCGCAAGCTGTGTAACAGCAACTTTTGCTCGATTGTTCGCCTTATATTTGTTTTTGAGATGAGGTTATATATTGCGTTGTAACTTTTCACTGATGTCTATGTCTTCACGTCGCAAAGCGATCAATTTATATAAGGAAATGATGCTGTGGTGATAAACCTATCTTCTTTACAGCGCTCGTTGCAAATTTTCTTATCTTTACAATGCAAGAGAGGGAAATATTACCCCGTTGTAATTTTTAACATGGTAAATAAAGCTATTAACGGTTTAACTATCAAATGACCTTTTATTTCACATCGTCGTAACCTCTGATACAAGTCATCCATAAACCATTTTCACGATTCGGCTGAAAAATTTGGGACTCTAAAACGAAATGAAATAAATTGCTTTTAATACACTATCACGCTGAGGTGCTTATGATTTAGGGAAAATGAATCAGCAAAATTAAAAACCTGAGCATGAGAATGAGCATGATTAGACAAGCAAAACTAAAAACTGAGCAATAAACTTGCAAGAATTTCTACAGCAAATGACGTAAATAGTAGAAACGTGAAAATTTATTTGAAATTGACAACTGGAGTTGTCAATTTTTTGTAAATAATCAATTTTTTGTAAATAATCAATGATCAATCGCTATGCATGCAATTATTTGTTTACCATGACGTCATGTAATTGCTGTTTCGTGCAAGTGGCTGTTACGATCAGAGCTGCGATTAATGTAAGCAACATGCTGACTGTGACGAGGGAGAAAATATCATCGCACTCGTTTCTTTCTCTCATGAATAGCCAGCAACCATCACAGTAAGCGTGGAGATCCGACAAGTGATTCAATATCTAGTCTCTTTTGTTGCCATTTTCGGGTTCTCATTTTCAATCGTCGTGAATATACACAGTTCACTGGAAAATATCACTGCAATGCAAATCAAGGTAATTTTTGTAATATCAAAAATCGTTTTAGTAGCGTGATTATGTCAGTGCCAGCTTGAAGTTTGTTGCTATCAGGATTTTTTAAATTTGATCTGCTTTGCGGTCCGTGACGATCCCAACTCAAGATATGGCCGCAATGAACTAGGTTTATAATTTCAAACCAGTGGTTATAGGTGTCGCTTGATGGGCTGGCACAACAATCCCGAGTATTCGGAACACAACCGGAACACAACGCACCAGCAAACAGCCACGATGCGAAACAGTTGCACAAAGGCGGGCGACCTTGAACCTTCACTCGACCAGGCAAACAATGCCAACACTTGCTCGCGCGTCTTTTGTTTTATATTCAATCGGAGCGATCACCAAACACATCCGATACTGATGCGTGTTCGGCACAGAATGATATTCCCCTCCTTATCCCTGCACATTTTGGCTCGCGGAACAAAGCTTTTGCTGGATGCGTTGAATCTCTGATAAAAATTTCGTGTCCATGAAAGCGGTACAGCTGTAGTAGTTCTTCGCATTCCTCCGCCTCCTGGCGGCGCTTTTTTCCTGGAAGAGTTGGGTTGGCTGTTTCCGTTTCTGTTTGTACCGCTCCACGTTCTGACGGGTGGCTTTCGTAACATTACTGCCCGCGCAGCCGCTTTTTCATCCAATATCTGCCAACATTCCTCGTTAAACCATTCGTTACGTCGACTCGGTACTTCGTGGCCTAGTAAGTTCTCTGCAACACTGCTGATCGCTGACTTGACGATATTCCAGCAGACCTCTAGAGGTGCTTCTTCCAGCTCGTCCTCTTCTGGCAGTGCAGCTTCGAGAGAAAGCGCGTAGTTTTCGACGACTTCGGGTTGCTTTAGCCGCGCGAGATTATACCTTGGCGGGCAACGGTACCGTATGTTGTTCATAACGGATAGTTTTTGGCGTATTTTCCATCACTAGGTAGTGGTCCGAGTCGATATTAGCGCCCCGATGTGTGCCGACCATCTATCAAAACGTGGTCGATTTGAGTTTCTGTTTGGTTAGCTGATCTCCTGGTGCACCGATGTTGGAGGCTATGCTGGAAAAAGGTGCTACGTATGGCCATGTTCTTGGAGACGAGGAAGTCAATTTGTCGGCCGGTGTGCGCTGAATCGTCCAATTACCGGTCTTAATTCCTCCTCCTGACCGACCTGAGCGTTGTTATCCCCGATGACAATCTTAACATCATGTTTTGGGCATCATATTCACGTTCCAACTGCACGTAGAGTTCGTCTTTGTCGTCATCAGTACTTCCGAGGTGAGGGCTGTGCACGTTTATAATGCTAATGTTAAAGAATCGGCCCTTGATTTTCAACCTGCACATTCTGGAGTGAACCGGCCAGCACCCGATTACCTGCTAAAGCTGTGACCAGCTGATGTGTGTCACGACAACTCTGGTAGATAGAGTGTCCATCCCTATACGTACGCACCGTCCCTTTCCAGCATACCTCCTCCCTTCCAGCATACCTCCTGCAGTGCTACGATGTATAACTTGCGGTTTTACAATTTTTCGGAAAGTATACGGATACTTCCTAGGAAATTGAGAGGACGGTAGTTCCATGTCCCGAGTATCCAATCGTTAGTCCGTTTCCGTCGCCTGGGTTTTTGCCGATTATTTTGGTTCAAATTTTCTGTTATAGCGTCCGTTGCTTTTGTATAATCCATGGTTCAACAAAAATGTCCACCAATCCCAACTGGCGTAGGACTTTACCACATTTGAGAAACGATAAGCGTCAATGGTGTGCAACAAAGTGCTGAGATATCGCGATATCGAGCCAACAGCAATATCTGGTTTTGGTAGAAAACAGAGCATCAAAACCACAGCCAGGAACGCCTTGACTGAAAATCGAAGAGTGGCTAGCGCCGAGAAAACCTGTTCTATTGTAATTGTAGGAATAGGAGTACAAGAGGACTTTTCAAGATTGCGAACGCAGTGCTCAACCTAATCTTCCATTGGATTAGCCATATTCGAGCCAAGTAAATGCGAGGAGGTAATAAGATTGCTTATTCGACCGGTGGATGACTGTCTTAGGAGAAGAACTGACTTGGGGTGAGATTTCAGCACCTTGGCTACTTTCCAGAATGGTCTGGAGCGGTCGTCCAAACTTTGACAGATTGGTTCAGGTAGAAGCATAGTCTTATATAGGCCAGATAGTACTAGGCTTACTAGGCATTTATTTTTGTCGACCGCACGGAAAATTTAATTACAAATTTATGCATTTGGACGGACACAAAGATTCGATTGCTGCAATCCAATCGATTGCTGCAAGAATGAAGGAAATCAATTAAAAATCCGTTTTTAGATTTTCTTTTTACATCCTTATGTAGCTGAACTCGCAGTTCGACGTCAAAAAATAATATTCGCAAGATTTCAAATTATTAGATGTGTTGTTGTTTTTATGAGGACACTGATCCTGCCAAATCGTATCTTATTTGTTCAGTAAATTTCCAGAAAATAAAAAAATCGAGGTTATCGTTTTTGTATCAATTCATAGTCAATATTTCATATTTCGATTAACTGAATTTGTGATAAACTACCTTTGACGTGATAAGACCGGAAAGCTAACTTTCGAATATTTACTGATGTGGCGAAAAAATAAACAAAATGAGAGTAACTTAACACCAACAAGAGATAAAATTGTTTGATTTTGGTTCGGCTAGGAGTGGATTGTTAGCGTACTTTCACCGATTATGAACCTCCAAATGTTTTTTTTTTGAAAGATTTGTAAAAATATTATCCCTTAATATCGCCTAAAACAGATTTAGTAATAAACATATAACAATTCCGAAAAAGGACTAAAAAGAGTAACAATCATTCTCTATAGGCGATGAATCATGAAATGAAAACCAATATTGCTATCGCTTTCCGCGAATACACTGCTAATAATATTATCAACATTTTATATTAGAATCGAACCTTGATTAGTATAAGATTGCCTTTCCCTTTTCTCGATAACACTGGTCAACACAGGTGCGCTCCAAAAGCTCAAACTGGAAAAAATGAAAATTTGTAGCTATTGAATTGTAGGCTGTCCCAAAAATAAATCGATGTTGCAAAACTCAAGGTGCTCAACCCTAAATTGAAAGATATTGTTATTTATAGTAATTTTGTAAAACATTTCGATTTTCTAAAATATTGTTTTCAGGTTGGCCAAACGTGATTTATGAGAAAATTACTTTTATAGACTACGAAACCACTTTTTAGCACTTTTTGCAATTCTGTTTGAGAGCTGAGGCTCATTTTTTTCATACTAAATGAGTTTTCTCGTTAACATAACGTTGAAGCGACAAACGCGGCTCACAATTTCTATGGGAACTCTCACGTAAGTTGACGCGTTTTGGTAATGGCTAGGGGCACCAAAATTCATAGGAATGGTTGAACAGCAATAATCTTCCATTTTTTTCTGGTTTGAGCTTTTGGAGTGCATTTTTTTTTCATTGTGTCGACCAGTGTAATGATCGGCAACATTGTTTGTAGAAGGAACTGATTGTATCAATTCTGAAACTCAACTGCCCTATTTAAAGGCGGGTGACGTGTGGAACACAGTCATATTCGTACTGGTTGTGAGTTGAGTAAGTTGACAAGTTGACAAGAAAGAAAAGTCAAAATGAATCGTGAAGAACAACGTGCCGCTGACATTCGTGAGAAAATCCAACAAGTTGGAAAAGAGCAGGGCGATGTTCGTAAAGAAGCCGTGAAGCAAGGAGTTGCACAATACGACGCCAGACGCGAGGCCAGCGGAAATCCTCCGAAGAATTAAGAACAAATAGTTTCGAGTAATAAACTTTGTTTATTCACAGAGTGTACGATACCTTCAGCGAACTGTACTTGTTGCTTGAATAAAGATGCGCTCAAGAAATAAAGGTTATTTTGTTATTGTTAGTGCAGTGTAATTGTCGTTAGTTCTTGAGTAGGCAGTTATACTTGTGTAAAACCTTCCACGACGCTAGTTCAGCTTAAAATAATCCAGAAAAAAAATTAAAATCCTAGACTCCTAAAGTATTGGCCCTCAACCTCAACTGGCGACAGTTCCCTCCTTTTCACCGGGTCTCTTTTATTACAAATAACTCGAAACTTGTTTCAGATACCAGAATGGCAGAAAAAACGAGTGAACTAATACGAATCTATCTTTCGCAATTAATCCTATCACACACTGGACAAACTAATCTACATAACGTAACCGACTATCGACGATATCCATTCGCACCTGCTGGGGCGGAATATTTTCCAATTAAAACTTTTCCCTCCCTCTATCGGGTCGAGTGCAGTTCGGTTTCGGGAGGAAGCAATATCTTTCGAGAGTCATGCTATCATTTGTGTGCTTCGAGATAGATTAATAATATTGGAACCGGGTTTAGCAGAGCCACAGCTTCAAGCGGAAACGAAAACAAAGGCGAAAAATCAACTTCCTTCACTCCAGCAACAATCGCTTTGTGACATGTCGTTTATTACGAGATTTTCCACCATTAATCAAAAATCAAATAAAAGTCAGCCGAAGTGTCTCTGAACTTTCTGCAGGTCGTTTGCCGTTTTTGTTTTTCGCAACTTGTCATCGTGTTAAGCTGTTGTGAAGCAAACGGAACCGGAAATGCTTTTCCTGCTATTAAGACAGCCATCAGAAAACCGAAACAGGTACCGGGCTCCGGAAGCGGAAAATTGAGATACCGATCATGATTAATTACCGGCTTTGTTTTGATCCGTGGATATTATGCTAGCAGCGGTAGTAACGCCAAGCTGACAGCAATCAGTCTCTCGTTTGTCACTTGTCGACACCCCACAGTCTTTTGTCTCGTTGTTCGCCCACTTGCTGTTTTTTGTTCTGTTTTACTTCACTTTTCTTTGGACTGCGAGTGCCACAGCGGTGACCGGTTTTTGTTTTTTACGGTGAAGTTGTAAATAAAAGGTATAACCGTTTTGCGTTCTTGTTGGCGTCGTTTGCCGTCGACTGGAAGTGTCGTTGACAGCACGTGGCTACTGTGATGTCTGAGATGACAAGCTGAGAGCTGCTGAATTGTCAAGGTGGTAATACCAATAACCGTCTCTAGGTAGTACGAAGACCAGCTCAAGACCCTGGTTCATACCCGGAATTTGAATGTTAATAATGGTGTTGTTTTACCCGAACAGTGCAGTCGAAAAAAAAGCAGTTAAACTTTTCTAGTTTCTGAGCTTAAATCCAGCAGTTCGTAAATTATGCTTCCAGACAAAGTTCGACGAGATCGACCAATCTAATCAGCAGTATCATCAAACTTTCACTCGAACAAGCAAATAATCCGATCAGGGTGCAGATATCATCGCCTAAAAGAGCCATTCTAATCCGACCGATAGTTCAATAATATCCCTGCCACAGAGCAGAGCACACATCCCGTCGCCGAACGGAGTGGAACTCATCCAAAACTTACTCCTTCATAGGAGTGTTTTGCATTCACGGCGCTTGTGGGGATGCCATACTAAAGCCAATCACTGGCACCACCAAACGAGAGTAAAGCACATCAATTTAATAAAAACCTAGTTTCTTCCAGACCGGGTGCTGGCTGACTGTTTCGTTCTACGTTCGTACCAAACTGGCACTCCCTCCGTATTGGCGAACTGCAATCGCAACAGAAGCACTATTTCTCATACATCGGCCGCAAGGAAATTGATTCTGCACCGCAAATCGCTTGCAATATTAGTGTTCTGGACGAATGGAGGGTGTGGGGCTCCCGACAGCAACCCGCCAACATTTCATCATTCAATTGATACGGTGCAGGAGTTCCACTCGGCCAAATATTAAACTCGTTTTCACACCAGTCGGAGTTCGGAGAATGGAAAAGTTCCCTCTGTGAGGACCGTGTCCTCACTGCCCGGAAATGAATATCGATGTCACTCGGGGGAACTGAATGGCTTTGCCTGGAGGATCTCTACTGTGCTTCCTTGGGTTTACATTTAGCTGGTGTCGGTTTTGGGTGTTTCGAACGGGAATGGATTTGTTTCAGGGACTATTTGTTGGTGTCTGGTATGAAATCGAATTGTAGCTTCGAAGACACGCAATACACGCCCTAGAGAAGGGAACAGAAATGTAGATTCAAGAAAAAATGCAACACATGACGCAAGACAACAAGTGGTCCACTATTGCCTGCTTTACCTCGCATTTCACATTAGAAGCGCGCTACAAAGTTTCCACGCAGTTTGCTGTCGCCTACTGCGACTGACATTTGCTTCGATTGGAGCGGGTTTCTTCTTCTCAAAAAAAAGCCCAATTCAGAGAGCCTCTTGGAAGCACGTTTTTCATCCGTTGGGGTCCTAGTCGGAAGGAACCATGAACGATTTAAACCGTATGAATACATCACCGATCGTAACGGACGAAGGCGAAAAAAAAACCCAATCCGATCCACCCAATAGCGGAGGGGAGCTCCGTCACAATTTTTTGATATATTTTAGTTCATGACATTTTTTACATTTGCATAGTATCAGGACTTACAAATGTGCCCTGGGCAGTTCTGGATAAAATTTCCATCACACGGTTGAAGCATTTTTTTTTTCAAAATTCTCTTCATGTTTGGGATAGAAATCATCCGAAGCTTCAAGCTGGCTCAATATTTTTAAAACTTTCCCGACAGATTACAATAACCTATCGTTTAACAACAGAAACAGATTCATGTTCAATATTTGCATCGCATTTCAAGCGGATTTTAACTGTATGAAAGTTTTTTTTCTCTTCACAGTCAAATAAAGCCACATTTATCTGCCAATGCAAGGCGAACCGAAAAGCGTCAGAAGTAGCAGCACATAACGGGTTCCCTCAGCTTCGAATCCGGAATGGATCGGGGATCGAAATCGTAGAAAGGAAATTTAATATTTTGCTGCTCCGTCTTTGGGAAGTTTCGGGGGTGCCATGAACGGATGTGAAGTGATATCTATCAGAATCATGTGTGAGTGTGTGTGTCTGCTCTACCCAACAACTTTATTCTTCCGATTTGGCAACTTTTTATCTAGTAGTGCACGGGAATCCGGACAAAATTTCATTAGTTTTTCATTCCCTCTGGCTTCCCACACAGATCGGGAATAAGAAGTATCGTTTGGCTGCTGCTGCTCGCTTTCTCGTTTGCTTCCGTCAGATAGGATGTCAAACAATTTGCTCTGGCGATTTAATTTGGATTTTCAATCTAGAATTACTGAGCACCCGTCTGGCGAGTTCGATTCGAGCAATCATCACCGAACCGATAGAATTTTGGAACTGTCGAAAACTATGCTATCGGAACTTTAGTTAAGTTTTTTTTGCTGATTGAAAATTAGGTTAAGCAGGCCATGCGATTCCATTCGTTTCTTTCGGCCGAGCAATTTCACCGTGCGTTTCCATGGGAATCACTGGGAAGTCAAAAAACAACTTCAGGATTGTTGTCAGCCCAAATCCTCTCAATTTAAGTACTCACTTTACTCGAAGGACCAGTGAAAGGACCAGCAATCGTTCGGAAATCGACGAATCGTGCTAAAGTGTATGTGCTCTGTGCTGTGTCTTCACAAAATTCTGCGGTTCGCCAGGAGACGAATTCTTGACTGAAGTGCTTCAGCACCTCCTCCGGTTTGCACGAAACAATTTTATTGGTTTTCCGCTCTGGCGAGTCTCCGGATCATCACCGTCATCACTGCCAGTGAGCGGCCGTAGTGCACCGTTTCGTCGATTATGTCGTTAGTATTACGGTCCACTTGCCGCTCGCATCGTGAACCGGATTTGCCCGTTATTTTCCAGTCCAGCAGGCCGCGGCGTGCTTCGGAAGACAAATGGTGACAAGTATGTGCTCTCGGAGAAGAACCAGGCACAAGTGGAAATAACGATAATAATGCGAAGTTATATATCGGACGATGCTGAAGCTTTCGATACAATCGGGGCGAGTCAGCGATTTTATTGGCGAAGAACGGTGCGATTTATGAGCTGAAAAGTGTCCGATTCGGCCCTTGCGCGAGGATAAGCACTTGGGCGCGATTGCGATCGTTATGGATTGTGGTTTGGCGGTGCACTTGGGGCACTGAGAATTCTATCCGAGATTGGGCATATAAACATTAGTTCATATAGAATATCAATTTTCTGCATTCCAGAGAGCAGAGAAGAAGACAAATGTATACCAAATTATACGCAGAGTGGTGAAAAACGTTCCCAAGAGCCAGTTCTGAGAACAAAAACAAAACGTTCAGCGTTCATTTTAAGATAGGCGTGGTCAGGATTTGAAGAGAGAACTTGCAATTAATATTTAAAACGAAGAAATTAGAATACTAGTCTTTTGTTTATTTTATGTATTGCTCCATTACAACAATAACTAAAAGGAGGATAATTTTACTAGAATGTAAGAGGCATGATGAGCCAATATGGTGATATTTTATTTTTGATCGGAGGAACATTTATTTCTGAATAGTGCGAAAGTTATAATCGACCATAGTCCGAAGTATGTTTCACATAAAAAAAAACGAAAGTTCAGGTTTCCGGTAATAGCAAAATCCAATCGAAAAACTAGTCATTTTTTATCATTCTCACAGCAGATAATTGGAAAAATGTTCCAAGTACATCGGGTTTAATAACCTTGTTTCCTCTTCATAGTTAAATTCTATGTAGGTCAACTGATCGCCCGCTCTCAGATCTAAAATTGCTCGTGTGGAGTGACTAGCAATGAGTTTTTCTATTTTAGGTGCCGTTACAATCAACTTATGATGACACGGTTCAGGTACATAAATTTTCAATTTGAGAAATGTTAAATTTTCAACACTAATACAAACCGAGCTGTCGCACAAAAAACCGAAATCCATTCGCAATTCTTCCAGTGACGACCAATTAAGACTGGCGCCGAATCTCTCGTCGTAAAAACCAGGCCCAGTTAGCTTTAGGTGTGTTATTTCCCGACAATTACGACTCAAAGCTGCCAGTACGGTTTCGTTGGTCCATTCAAGCTCAGCTTGCTCTAAATTTGGCATATTCATGAACACCAAATCCCAATTCCATTGCTCGTTTTCGTCGTGGAGTGGTCGGATTATCAAGCGTTTCAAAGCGGTGTGTTCTTCGGCGAAAAAACTTTCCCACCTGCGACCTTGAACGTGTACTTCAAGCTGCTCTAATTTGGCAGTGCCTTTCAACTCCAGAACCGGATACTGCCAAGAATCATCGAACTCGAACACAATTGTGCGTACCTTGATTGAAGCTGCGACTAAATTGGGTATCTCAAAGACAAATGCCGTTGATGTTTGTGCGGCAGCGTTATAATCCTGAACATAATTAAAAACCTTCAGCTGTCCAAAAGCAAATTTCTGCACGCTGGAACACTTCAATGTGTTGTTATACGTCAGTGAGATTTCTAAATTAAGCTCTGTTATCGAGCCAAACAAAGTGGCATTCCGCTGAAAACAATTGGCTAGTGGGCGAAAGAAGCTCGTTACAGTGAATGATTCTATCTGACACGGATTCACAGCTTTCGCCAGACACTCGTCAACAACCGCTTTCGATTTATGGTCAGTTAAATTGATGGCCCAATGTCGATAGTTGCGTTGGCTGTGACGCACTACGGATCGTCTTTCCTCATCATCACTGTAGGAACGTTTAATCACGAACACAACTTTATGGACCAACACCGGACAGGAGAAAAACGCCTCATTCCATCGGTGACACACGAGCGTACAGGCAAGACGGTCTTTAAATTTTAGCAGCCGCAAAACGACTTCCAGTGGCTCAAGCGGAAGTAAACTCCAATCCGGCATAGTGAAGAGGCTGTGGTAATTTTTCAATACTGTTATTCTGGAAGTCACTTAGAACGTTACCAGTTTAGCGAACGAGTAATATTTTATTCAACAAAAGCATGTGAAAATGAATGTTAACGCTTCCTCTGTGCTATCGAAACTATCACCATGTTCGCGGTTTCTTTGTGACTGTAGAGCACATATCGCTGAGATAGACAAACTTCACTTTGCCTCTGTGAACAATATATCTTATATCTGTTTTCACTAGTTCTTCAATGTCGCTTTCGTTCATGCGGATAACGAACATGTTCGTTCAGTGTAGTTGCATTAGTGTGTAATTGTTTTGATATGGCATTCGACAAGATTTGTTGTTTACCAACTAATCCTTGTTTTTTTTTATTCCGTTGTAGACGGTACAAAAAAAGTGATCAGTGCAATGTTTTCAGCTCATTTCAAATTCTTATAATTGGTACGTGTTCTATATCAAACCTTTATTTTAGGCCTTATGCACTGGTACCTATATTTTATCAATTTTTAGAGATACGCTGAGGTCGCTTTTTTGGCTTTGGTAATATTTTCAGCATTGAAGTCACATTTAAAGGCGATTTGTGGGACATTTCCCAATATATTTCAAAACATTTTCAAATATTTTCAAATTGTTTTAATTATTTCATGCATTTTCCTGATAAATTTTCAAGTTTTTTTGTTCATTTCTAAATGATTTTGAAAGAATTTGGAGACATTGAAGATAAAAATCTTTAAAGTATCTTTCAATTTTCATTTCTATTAGTCATTTTGGAAGACTTTTAAAACAATGTTGTCTGAAAGATTCGAAACGTGCATGGGATATTTTTGAAGTAATTTTTAGTATATTTTTAAGACATTTTCGTACACAGTTGTAGTATTTTTAAAAGCTTCTTGGCATTTTTAGTACTCTGTGGACTTTTTTTCAAACATTTAAAATCAGAAATAGCGAAAAATGGTCAAATTTTATGAAAAATAAAATATTAGAACCAGTATACTGCCGTTCAAATCATAGTAGTCCACAAATCTTATGCACGCTGCAGCATATAAGCAGAATGTTTTTTTTTTGACGGAAAAGAAAAATTAAGTTAAATATAAAATTGTTTAGAAAGAAAGGAAAGGTAAAAATTGCCGAATTTTTGCTAGAAATGCAACACTTGATTTTAAGACTATTTGCTTGTTTTAAAGCAAACAAAAAAATGATACAACCTAAGCTCAAAGTTGAAAAAATAAAAAAAAAAAAACCAAATGGGTACAGTGCTTTTTCGCTTTTATCAACAGTCGTTTTTATCACTACTCGCCAAATTCACGCTCGATTTTCTCACGGTTTTTTTTCGTTTTTATCACGCTTTTTAAAAAAAAACTTTAAATCAAGAATAATGTACTTTCAGTTGTAGAAAATGCATTTGAAACATCATTTTCACTTGTGCCTTGTGTCCTTGCATGTGTTCTTGTCCTTGCCTTGTGTCCTTGCATGTGTATAGTTTTATGAACTCAATTTATTTGATCAATTTTCTGAGGCAACCAAGTGTCATATATGTGTACTGAAAACTATACAGTACCGATGAGAGCTACTATTTGCATAAATGACAAATGTCAAATACGTAATCGCAATAATGTCTCAAAAGACCTTTTTTTTTGTACAGGAACACAAAATGATAATTTCCCTGGTATATTGTCTATTTCGAGATAAAAGGCTGTATCAATAACGAATTCTCTCAACAAATCTAGTTAAGTTGAAAAATTGAAAAATTGCGTGAAAAAGTCTAAAAATTTAGATTTAAACTCAAATAACTCAACATGTTTCATTAGTACAAACCTGTATATATTTTGAAAGCTCTGTTTATCTTCTTTCCAAAATTGCTGGAATATTGAAAATCGGTCCAGAAATGGCTGAGTTGAAAAAAAGTTGTATGCACTGAGGTACAAAAAACCGTATTTTGACCATAACTTTAGATTTTGAAGGTGTTTGCGAATGTTACACTCAACAAGACCTACAACCTACACTAGGTCACTTCAGATGTTCTAAGTCGCTATAGCACAGTGCTATCGGCGGACACTTCAACGCTTGGGTCCTGGAGTGGGGTAGCAGATGTACCAACGCTAGAAGCTCTGGCGAAGCTAGAAATCTCACTGTGTAATAAAGGTGCCGGCCGTAAGCACTTTTCGTAAAGATGGACGGGAATTTACTATCGACGTCACCTTCTGTAGCTCTCCGCTGAGGACAAATATGAATCGGAGAGTGATCATCAGGCGGTTCGGTATTGCATCGGTCAACAGAACCTTGTAGCAGTACAGAGAACAAGGTCTTGCGAACGACATGGAAGACGGAGGCTTTTGATAAAGACCTTTTTGTTGGGACCCTGCGTATCGATGGCGGGCCGTTTTGCAAAAATGCGTACGAACCGACGAATGCATTGGCTAGGGCGTGCGATGCAGCCATGTCCAGAAAACAGGAGCCGAGAAACAAACGCCAGCCACTTACCATATCCTCTAAGCTTAGCTCTAGCTGATTGCTCGAAAATATATCGAATGCAATCTTGATTACCGTTAACCAGTGGTGGGCACCATCCCACTAATTCGCTAATCGCTAATTAGCGACGCTAATATTCAGTTAGCGGTTTAGAGATTTCGCTAATTTTCGAGCTGGTTAGCGAAACTGTTAGCGTCGCTAAAATTTTGGCCTTCGAAACGCTAATCGCTAATTCGCTATTTAAAAAAACTGTGAATTGCTGATGGCGTACGTAAATTGCTTCGAAAGATGAGCATACTTTACTGCGAAAGTTACTATTGGAACGAATATTTCATTCAAACAACGTTCAATTGTCACAATTGTCTAGAGTTCCTCTCTTTACGACACAAGTGCAAGTCAGTCTTTTTACCCTAGAATGGAGTTCCAGTTATCGTACAAGCCACAGGAGCATTTTTCAGAACAAGCTCAAGTTCTAGATTGAGTTTTCGGCAACCAAGAACTTTTGTATTTCGGCTTGAAATTATGACAACTTTGGTTTTACCTTTTCGATTCAGATAATAATTGAATTTTTATGAAATATTCCAAGGTATTTATTTGTATGCGAGCTGAATAACTTTTGTTACTCCTTGTTTTTCAAAATCAAGTATGAACACCGTATTGTAAAACTCTTATTGTAAATAGCTCTCGAAAGTATTTGTTTTTGTTTGTTTTACCACAAAAGATCAAAGTGGTCCAAATCTTACAAAACATGAGCAATAAATATAGCGATATGATATTACATATTAATAAATTAGCATTAGCGATTAGCGAAAATTCCACTAATGTGGGTTTAGCGTTTAGCGATTATCGAGCAAAACTTTTCGGTTATCGACTTAGCGATTAGCGTCGCTAAATTTTCGGTTAGCGGTGCCCACCACTGACGTTTACACCTATTCGATTTTGTGATTCGACATGCCGTTCGATATGTCGAATGGAATACTCTCCAAGAACATAGAAACCGTTGATTTTTTTCAGTTTTTTGTTTTGGCTTTCCATATCAAACATCATTTTCGTTTTTTGTGTGCTGGCAAATATTGAAATGGAGAAAAGAAAGGACCAGACTGGAGCTTGGTTTTTATTTTGCTATCAGGTAAAACGCATGTACTTGTCTGGACAAACCTTTCGTTTTGAAAATTCATTTGACAGTTCTTCCTTTTGACTTGTGCAAGCAACGTGAACATCGCCATACAAACAGGTTCGACAAAGTATGTCGAACGGTAAATCGAGCAGACTTTCGATCTCTGCAGTGGTCAAAATCAGAGTCTAAGCGTACCTTTACCATCCTCTAAGCTACTTGTCTCCGGGCCAGCAGACGCGTCCAGAGAGCGAGCATCGCAGCAGGCCGAGAGGAGCGCTAAATAGCGTTCCAGGAGGCAAGGGCTGCATAGAAACAATAAATAAAAATAAGCAAAATAAACAGCTACAAAGAACTGTGTCGGGACGTTGATTCCAACCCTTGGGGTGAAGCGTACCGAATCGTGATGGTTCTATTGGTCAGTTACTGTAACTGTTGGTCGCACCGGCTCATTCCGGATCTCTCGAACCGGCATGAAACGACCGTCAACAGTGCTGTATCACAAATCATGATAGAGCTGCAAAAAATCTGGAGAAATTGTTAGCAAGCTAGTGGTGTAGGCAAGAGATGTGAGCAAACGAGAAGTGCAAGAGCACAGCCCTCCCCTCGAAGTAGTCGCTTAATAGTGGTCCCGGGGGAATCGCTCTGGCAGATTCCGCACCGTGCCAGGAGTAACACAAGGGTATACTTAGGTTAACCACAAAACAACAGGCTTTTTAAGCTGCACCTCCTTACTAGAGAAAAAAATCACAGGAGGGTTGTGTGCAAAGCCACTACCGCAAGGTTGAAGTAGAATACTTTTACAAGAAAGATAGCTTTGGAAATACATTCGATTAGGGTTAATCAATTTAATGGTGTGAAGCGGTATATTTTTCCGTATACTTTCCGTATATTTTTACATGTGTATGAAGGTCGAAATTCTGCTGTGATGTCAAACTATAACCGTCTTCTTCAAGACGTTACATCCTTGTTAATGAAGCGTTGTGAGTTTTCTGAAACAGACTCAGAATCGTGAGCAGAACGTGCCGAACTTTTCCGTTTGAAATGGGATTTGTTTCGTATATACCGCTTGTTAACAGTATCAACAAATCGTAATAAACATCACACTGCTGTGTATTTGCAGCAGCATCAAATTTCAGTTGCAGTTTATTAATAACCATTCATTATGCTCTTCCAAAAACATTTAGTAGCCTTGAAAAAGGCCGATTGCTGCAATTGCAATTTTCATTCAATTATTGCATAAATGCTTCATGGTCAGATATACCCGCTGCAACTGCTACGCTATCCGTAGCCATGCCACAGTTGTGGCCGCTATACGCTGCCATTGGTATCCGCTGTCCCTGCATCAGCTGGCCCAGCTGCTATCGATGCTGAGATCCGCTGCAACTAGTGCGCTATCCATTGCTATGCCACAGCTGAGGCCGCTATCCGCTATCGCTGGTATCCACTGCACTGCAAATGCTGCTGCTGCTAAGGGATAACTGCTGTTGTCGCTGTCTGTTATGAGCGGCTCCGGCTGAAACAGGCTCTTATATAGGCCAAATAGCAAGGTATATGACTCTGTCGACCGTGCTTGGGAAGCAATCATATAACGACCAATCAGAGGTCAAATTTTTCGTTTTGACGAGGCTTGACTATTTTAAAAAGTACAATAGTTTGAATAATAAAATCACAATTATGTTCATTTGGGAAGGATCTTAGAAGATTTTACAATCTATTGCTGCAAGAACGAAGGAAATCCATCGAATACTAACCGATTTATTGGCATTTGAAATTGGACATATTTTTCACTTTTTTCGGTTTTAGATTTTCATTTCACATCCCTATGTAGCCGAACTTCCTGAGGAAGTAATCTACTTCAAAAAAAAAAAAAAAAAACAGACATACAGACAATGACGGCTAAATTTCTGCAATTGTATACTTTTTTCAGAACATTTATTTGACACGGCACAATATGTTTGCATGCTTTTATACGTGACTACTGAGAGTTAAACTTCTGGTAGGCGTGTTTTTGTGTAATAGAGCTAGTAAAACAAAAACAACAGCAACAAATCGGTTTTAAAGTCAAATAGCTTTTTTTATTTTAGCTTGTCAAAAACCGGCATATCACAATAATAAAAATTCCGCTTATTCGGTTATTTGTAAACGCAAGCAACAACAAAAAGCAACAACGTTACCTAAAAGCTAAGAATCGTCGCACAGAGGAGTACCTAGAACAAAAAGCTGGCCAAAATAAGAAAAAAGTTTTTTGTCGCTTTTTGGTGCCGCTATATTTATTCCTGCAGCTTAAATAAATGATCCACAAAATGCCATCACTCGCTGAACGTTAAACGGTATTATCATATACTGGGAGCGCTGTAAACATTGACAAATTTTCAAGCATTTTTTTTTTTGGGAATCGAACCATTTATAGTAACAAGTTGTACCAGGCATCAAAAAAATGACAATTGATCAATATTTTGCAGCAAAAGAGTTCTTCATGTTCAATACTAATAAACCGGTTGATAGAGATTCCGAAATATCAAAATTATAATTACTCTTAAGAAGTTTTAGAAATTAGTGATTTTTACGTATTTTCGAGCATTTTCAATATTAAAACCTAAATTGGTCCACCTAGCGGTCAGACCCAGCCTTTCTCATTCAAACTTATTATTTATGAAAATAGATTTACAAGAACGCTTCAATCCAATAAATGGATATTCACTCTTTAGGTTCTAAAAAATTGATGTTGTAATCAATACATATAAAAATGCAGTCCGGTCTGTCTGTCTGTCTGATCCATATAGGCTCTAAAACTACCGAACCGATCGGCGTGAAAATTTGTATGTATGGGTTTTTGGTGCCGATAAAGGTTCCTATGATAGTTTGAGACCCCTCCTTCTTCTGGAAGGGAGAGGTCCCATACAAATGAAACACAAATTTCTGCCCATCTCGAAAACTAATCAACTAAATGGAACCAAATTTGGCTGGTAAATGTTTTTAGTGGTAAAAAATATGTTCATAATGTTTTGACACCCCTCCTTCTTTAGGAAGGGAGGACTGCCATACAAATGAAACACAGATTTCTGCACATCCTGAGAACTAACCAACTGAATGGAACAAAATTTGGCAGGTGAATATTTTTAGAGGTAACAAATATGTGCATGATGGTTTGACACCCGTCCCTCTTCTATGAGAGAAAGGTCCTATACAAATGAAACACAATTTTCGCACAGCTCTAGAACTAATCAAGAAAATACAACCAAATTTGGTATGAGAATGTTTTGAGAGGTAACAAATATGTCCATAATGGTTCGACGCCCCTCCCTCTTCTGGAAGCACATGTTTCTGCACAAATTTCTGCACATCTCGCGAACTAATCAACTAAATGGAACCATATTTGGTGATTGAAAGTTTGCAGTGGTAACCAATATGTTCCATAATTGACCTCAGGCAACATTTTGGATTGTAAGATGGCAACATACGGTTTCTGGAAAACAGCCAAAAATGGCCGATTTCCACCCAATGTAATAATATCCGGATCTAGAATGATACACAGGAGCTCAAATCGACCACAGATACCATTTTGAATTCTAAGATGGCGACTTCCGGTTTCTGAAAAACAGCTGAAAATGACCAAATACCACCCAATATGAGTATCTCCGGAGCCAGAATGTTGCAAGAAGCTAAAAATTGACTTCAGACACCACTATGAATTGTAGGATGGCAACTTCTTGTTTCTGGAAAACAGCCAAAAATGGCCGATTTCCGCCTAACATGAGTATCTCCGGAACTAGAATGATACACAGCAGCTGAAATCGACCACACCCATTTTGGATTCTAGGTTGGCGACTTCCGGCTCCTGGGAAACAGCCAAAAATGATCGAATAACACCCAATATAAGCGTTTCTCCAATCAGAATGACGCTCAGAGGCCTGAAATTATCTTAAATACCATTTTGAAATCCAAGACGGCGTCTTCCGGTTTGTGAAAAACAGTCTAAAATAACCAATCAGGCACCATTTTGAATTGTTTAAAGGCAACTTCTAGGAAACAGTCGAAAATAACCGAATAGTACTCAATATGGATATCGAGGTGATGCATAGAAACCAAACATTGACCCTGGACACTACTTTGAATTTAAAGACGACCACTTTTAGTTTCTGGAAAACAACCAAAATAACTTAATAACTGTGTCAGATTGATGCCAGAAAATCTGCTGAAAATGACCGAATACCACCCAATATGAACATATTCAGAATTAAGGCGATGTACAGAAGCCAAAAGTCGAGGATGTTGTCATTTCGATAAAACCAGTCATTTCAAACGATTTGTTATTTGACTTTGATCATATCCTATGGCCGATTCTCCGTGAATTTGCAGACTTTAAACATATCGCAAGGAATCAACGAATTTGTAACGTTCAAATAGTACAAAACCACATTTAAATTATGTGGAGACCACATATATCAATCAAAGCAGGTATAGTTTAAATAGCCTTTGAATTTCTTTTCTTTCCATAACTTTTGAGCCACATATCAAATTGTTATGAAGTTTGTTATTTGTAAGTTTGAGAGATGACTCGTTCGTATGACACTAGTTATGTTCAAATAAGTCATGTAATCTTTGAAATAATAGACTTTCGTTGTTTTATTAACAATTTAATACATAACGGTGGCTTAAGCTCAATTATAATCAAATGAAATGGGAACGTATAGGGCAGCCAAACTTTGAAACCACGTGTTCAATCATAATTCATCAGTTAACCCTTAACTAGCTCGCTCATCTGATAATAATATTGATCAAATCGGTTGTGTAGTTTCTGAGATAATGAAGTTTCATGATTTTTTCATTTTGGTACTTTACAGACGAAGTTACAGTCCGATTACAGTAAAATTCATTAGGGTGTTACGAGGCAGCTAGACTTATTAGTTAACACTTATTTTGTGGAAATCGGGTCAGCCATCTCTGAGAAAAGTGAGTGAGTTCAAGTAGTCTTCGAAATATGTTCCTTTCCGAAGCTGGATTTCACATTTTTAAACATAACAGACAAAGTAATAGTCTGATTGCAAAACAAATCAATAGGGTCTTATGGGGCAACTAGACCTTCCATTTGACACTGATTTTATGAAAATCGGTACAGCCATCTCTGAGAAACATGAGTGAGATAAAGTAGTCTTTAAAACACGTTTCTTGTCATAACTTTTGAACCACGAGTTCAATCTTCATGAAATTCAAAAGTTAAGGGTATTTTAGGTAGCCCGTTCATTTGAAATCAATTTTGTTCAAATCGGTTGTGTGGTTTTTGAGATAATGATGTTTCATGATTTTTACATTTTGATACATAACCTCTAAACTAAAAATTCGATTACAATGAAATTTTATAGGGTCTTATGGAACAATGAGACCTTTCATTTGCAATTAATTTCATGAAAATCGGTCCAGCCATCTCTGAGAAAAGTGAGTGAGAATAAAAATCTGCATATACACACACACACACATACAGAAAATGCTCAGCTCGTCGAGCTGAGTCGAGTGATATATGCCGTTCGGCCCTTTGGAGCACTTTTATACTTTCGGTTTTGCAAGTGATTGCTATACCTTTCTAGGAGAAAGGCAAAAAGTTATCAAATCTCGCGGAATCCGATCATATAATCATCGGAGGAATGAAAGTTCATAACATCACGAACACATCCTCGCAAATATCTCATCCGGTAACGTCCGGATTGGTATTTGCGACCCGTTTGAAAAACGTTTTTTTTTATGACGAATTTTGACGCTAAGTGTTCACGCGTACACGGGAAATTAAAAAAAAACCTGATGGGTGCCTGCCTCACGCTTAAAACAGTGTTTCAACTCAACAAAGATGAAATGAGACTTGTTTAGTGAATGAATTCTAACTAATTTAAGTTAACTTAAAAATAACTTGATGCACAGAATCAAAAATCCAGGTAAATAAAGGTTCCACGAGGCATCATATAATTTGTAAGCATCAAATTGATAGGTCTAAATGAAGACATTTTACTACTTCATTTTTCTGCTAAATTCTTCAATTTGTTTCGATGCCCGTCTTGCGAAAACAAATCATTCGAGCGTATTACTTCATCTGCTCACTAACATTAATGAAGACACATAGGCTATGTAAATGTAAACATTAAGTAGTGTGTGTGATATTTAGAGTTAATTTTTGATATAATACTCGAACCAGCCACTTCCACTTCTCACTTAAATATTTCCCAAAATATTGCTTAATAGCAGCGAAAATAATTTTGGCCAGGTTTTCACTCGAGTTACTCCTCTGTGCGTCGATTAATTATTGGTGTTAAGTTTGGGAGATGTGGATGCCGCATAGGCTGCTCGGATGAGTTTACATACGATGAACGGATGCAGGAGAACCTCAAGTTTTGTAACGACACCATTGGGCAAGTAGCATTTGTATTTGTATTGAAAGAGTACCTCGTGTAGCAATTAAAGGCCGCCATATCAATGGAAAGTCCGGAAAGCTTTGTCTGAATTACACAATATTATGAACAATGGCTAGAAACCTCGCCCATATATCGACAATATTTGGGCAGCTATGATTAGAAAGGGATCGCTTCTATTTCAATATAGCGATAAAGTTGGAGATAATAATGAGGGTAAGAGCTGTTCCTTACTTCCAAAGAAGCAACATCGTATCGTCAAGTCACGGTCCGAGGAGTAGAGTCTGAAAGGAAAACTACTCTGCTGAAGCTTTTGATCGCTAGTGAGCGTTATGCTGCGTTTTTCTCCGATTTCTCGACTTTGCGGGTTAGTTGAGCCGAAGGACAAATGACAATGACAGCTCCTTTTGAGCTTAAATCAAAATTGGTAGTATGTGACGCACTCGAAAATAGCGAAAATCGTTCGAATCGAGCTGCGCAATGCCACCCCTGTTTCTAGTGCTGAAGAGGAGTATTGGAAGAATGTTCCTGAGATAAGAAAATATTTTTTTATTTAAAGCTTTATTTCATTTTCCACTTGAATAAGTAAATACTACAAACTAAATTAAAAAATCTTATATATAAAATAAAGTTACATATGTGCGACCGACCAAATTTGGCAAGTGAATATTTTCAGGGGTAACAAATATGTTCATAATAGTTTGACACCCTACTTCTTCTGGAAGGGAGGGGTTTCCCACAAATTAAACCACTCCAGAACTAATCGAGTAAATTGAACCAAATTTAGCATATGGAGGTTTTTGGAGACAAACAATACTTTAATGGATGTATCAACACCTTCCCACTTCTAGATGGGAGGGCTCTTACACAAATCAAACATAAATTTCTAAGGTGGTTTGACACTCCTCCGTACTCTGGAAGGGGAGGTAGGTCTCCCATACAAATTAAACAGATATTTCAACCTGGTTTTCTGGAAAACAGCCTACAATGATCGGGTCGATGCACAAAAGCCAAAACTCGACTCCAGACGCCATTTTTAAATTTAAGAAGGAAACTTCCGGTTTCTAATATGGGTATTTCCGGAATCGTAATGGGGCACTGAAGCCACAAGTCGACCTCATTCAACGTTTTGAATTATAAGATGGCAGAATATTGCACAGAAGCTAGAACTAGATCCCAGACATTATTTTGAATTCTAAGATGGCGACTTCCAGTGTCTGGAAAACAGCTGATAATTACCAAAAAAAACTCAATATGGGTGTTTCTTTAACCAGAATGACGCTTAGAGGCCAGATTTTTTTATCAAATGCCATTTTTAAATGCAAGATGGCGACTTCCAGTTTCGGAAAAACCACCAAAAAAGACCGAATATTACTTAATATGGATATTTCCGAAATCGAGATGATGCATAGAAGCCAAGCATTGACCCTGGCCACTATTTCGAAATAAAAAATGACCACTTTAAGTTTCTGGAAAACAACAAAACTACTCTGCCGCTCATAGCAAGTCCGTCCCATTTGCGTTTTGGTGCTGACGAGAAAACAGCAATTGAAAATCGTTACGCTTTGGGTGAAATTTGGCACTCAAATGCTTTTTCAATCAAGACCATCAACAGAATTTAGTACTGCAATGACAATCTAACACTTCTACATCATAAAACTTGTATAAACACCGAAATTTGACTAAAATTTGTTGAAAATCACAAGCTGGGACTCACATGCGATTACTTTTACGGTACGTAGCCAGAATGATAGCAAGTCAGTCCCCTAGAAGGCTACGACCGGTGATGAAAAACAAACTACTGCAAATCAATGGCGGTGCTATAGCTTGCGTTTGGAATAAATCCATCGCTGGTCAATTCATAAATGACCTTCTCTCGTGCCTTATTAAACAAGTTTTTTGTGAGAAGCATAACATAATGTACCAACAGCGCCGCTCAGAATAAAATTAGATTTTGTTTTTACATTTGATACTACTGATAAATTCGAAATCAGTGTAGGTAACTTATTCTAAATTTTCCTGAGAGCGGTCACACGTTCGTGACGGCGGACAGCTTCGACGTAGCAGTGGAAGCAAATATGAAAGAACAAATATAGCTTAGGAAAATGTTTGCTCCGTTAAATAACAGTTAAGTAGCGTACCGAAGTATTTGATATAACTAACAAATTCTTCAAAACGAAATTCACGACAATAATGTTACAATTCTGGCCCACGTCTTTACATAAAATACGGATAAAATACGAAAAGTAGTATTTACTCAAGAATGCTTTAACTAACAATTCAGTGACACACCTGAAGCGTTCATTGTCAGCTAAAAGAAGCTACAGGTGAAAACTTTGTCTTGAAGAAAACATTGTACTATCAGCTAGAGCCACACGATCTAGAACGTGTAAAATTCAATCAAACCTCCTATCGAATATCACTTGGTACATCCAATTCTAAACCTGAAGACCATAAGTTGTGGTAAATAGCACATTTTTCATAATCATTATTGGCTGTGGGTTTAAATTGCGAAGATTTTTGCATTGGGACTGACTTGCGATCACTTTTGCTATGGGACAAACCGACTTGCTATTTTTTTCATAGTTCCTCAGAACGAAGTATTCAAAAATATTTGTTCTATCGAAAGTAGACATAAAAAGGAATTGATTCCATAAATAAACTCAAAATTGACAAAAATGCAATTGGGACGGACTTGCCATGAGCGGCAGTACTGAATACCACCCAATATCCCGGTATTTCTGGAATCAGATAGATATACAGAAGCCAAAGGTCGAGGATGTTGTCATTTCGATAAAAACCAATCTTTTCAAACGATTTGCTTTTCGACTTTAATCATATCCTATGGCCAATTCGTCGTGCATTTGCAGACTATGAACAAATCGCAAGAAATCAATGAATTTGGAACACAAAAATGGGCGAGACGAAGTTTGCCGGTTCAGCTAGTTGTTTCATAAATAAAATTAAAAGGCGTGGAACAATTGTGCTCAATTCAGTAACATACAATTCGTGTGACAGTGGAAGTGTCGTGAAATGACAAGCCAAATGATTAATAATAATAATGATAAAATTTTACTTTCAAACATTTAGTTTTTATCTAAAATCTGATTCAAATTCAAATGATCGTAGAAACAGAAGAAATCATTTCATTGCACTTGAGAACAGTTTTCTATAATGCTGGAAAGAAACAATTTTCGCCATCATCCGGAACCAGGTTTAATTTCGGTTTTAAAAAACACAACAAAGAAGCCAAGCATCGAAAGTCGTCCGAAATTATCACCCAACGATAATTTTGAAAACATCGACTACATAACATAGGTTCATGGTCAATTGATAAGCGAAAACGGGTCACGAATCGACAACAGAAATGCGTTATTGAATAATAAATCCCACTATCAGTCGGATTGAATTTCGTCAATTATGTTGGCGTGGATTTACTACTGCAGACACTTAGCAAACTGATGCTATAGTTGACCGTAAAAAAATAATTTGTATTGGACAATACAATGCTTCCTTCCCACTTATCAGTATTGCAACCGTAAATACTCTCTGAGAAGATTCGCAATTCGCTTTCCCTCGCTCCATCGTAGCTCACAATTTTGTAGTGCATAGTTTAAACCGAAACGTGAAAGTCTTATTTCAACTGTTGTGTATTCAAAGTTAAACCTTCGACTTATTTTAAAACGATAGTGTACGCTTTTGTGATATCAACCCGGTGTCTGTTGTGTTCCGTACTTCTTTCAATATCACTTTTGAAAGTAAGTAACATATTTATTTTTTCTCTCCATGTTTGGGTGTATGCTTTACACCTTTTTTACGCTTTATGCTCCGAACTTCGTTTCTTCTGCCAATATTATCGCCAATTATAATTCCCTGGAGAGGTTTCAATGAAACGTTCCTCTGGCTAGTTTTACGGTTAGAAGTTTAGCCTTTAGTCTCACGTCCATCCAGTTTCCGGGTTGTTTACAAATATTCTACAAATTCTCCATAGAAAGCATATGCTCAGAAATATTTCTGCTACAAGCCTAATGACCATTTCCCCGTCTTTCTAAGCTTGCCGTTACGGCCATTCCTCTCCACCGATTTCTAAGCTAATAATCACAAAATTTAATATACCAAAATCGACATTCCTGACAGCACGCTTCCTGTTCTCCCCCCGTGAAATCCCTCGTTAACATTCCAAACTCCTCTGGTTCAAGTTTGCTTATTGAGACACAAAATGAATCTACGAGTTACGTGACAAAAGAGAGAAAAAAAAACGAATCCATGAATGACATATGTAAAGCTTCCGTTATGTCCTCGGCAGCAGCGACGTCGTACGAACGTACGACTGTCATCGTTTTGTAAGCTTTGTAAAAGAGGGTCCCGCCGTGGGGAAACTTTTTTTCGCTCTTCTCTCGCTTAGCCCAGCCACCAGCCACCCACCCTTCCGCTGGAAAAAGTGTCGAAATGTCGTAAAAAAATCATGAATAAAGTGATTTTCTCGTCTTCGAACTTTTACCTCTCTCCGTTTGCCGGTCTGTTCCATTTGTCCGCAGAGAACAGTGTGTTGTTTTGCCAACTGGCCGCCACGGTTGGAGTGATTCCACGTGACTGAACGAACAAGGTGCGATCCCAGTAGGCTGAATCGTAATTGTAAGAACAGATTGATGGGGAAAGAAGCAACAAAAGTGGGGTTATGCTTTCCCCATTCAAGAGATCTTGTTTATTTTGCCACTTTCACACCTTTTGTTCCGGGCTGCTTGGTTCTCGTTTTTTTTTGCTCCTTCCAATCATTTTTTTCACCCGCATTCCGAAGCGACGAACGCGGCCTCCTGTGATTGCGAGTGTGGAACTCTGCACACGCTAATGGCACCAACGGAGGAGGCCACTTTGTTGCTCCATCGTGGCCGTAGCTGTTGTTATGTCTGTTGTTGTTGTTGTTGGGTCGGTTTCGGGTTCATATTTCATAAAAATGGTTTATTATTTCGAAATGTTTCATTTTTCTGTGCAGTGTCCTTTTGCATGAATTGGGTGAGAATGGCGGGCGGGTTTGCTGTTTTTTTTCTCCGTCCTACACTCTGCCAGCATACAACTGGAAATGAATGCCATTTGTCATTCGTGCTGTGTGTGTGTGTTGGGGGTCTATTTGTGTATAACAGCGGGAGATTCACAGTTGGAAAGGATGTGCTTTTGACGCTGTGTTTCGGGGTTGAGTTCTCAAATATGAATTATTGCTATGTGTACTTTTTGTCTCTCTCTCTGTCTAGAATCAACGAACAAATTTGAAACAATCTGAGAGTTTAAAATCAGTTTTTTTAATCGAATAGATATCAGTATCTAGTTTAATACTGATTCAGCGCAAGCTTAGTTTTATCGCTTTAACTATTTTTTGTGTTTCACCAGCACAGTTATTCATTGTATAGTCACTGTATAACAAGTTTAGTGAAATGGTGCTAGTTCTAAAGTTTCTACTCTGCCAGTCTAGTAACCCTAGCGGCCATACCTCATACTCCATTCTTCAATCTAACTGAATAAATCTCAGTGTCAAAACCTCAACCCGAACAAAACAAGCTGAAATTCCAGCTAACCCGGAGGCCAGCTGTGTGGAACAGAGAAAGACCGACAAAAAAACCGATAACACTATTAAAGATAAATACCTAACAAGCGTATAATGATCCGACCTAACCTATGAACCCTAAAACCCGGACTCGCTCCGTTCCGTCTGTGCCAGGGGGAGAACAACAATACACATACAATAACATCGATTCGTCTGATTTTAGAGACTCCCGGAAGCTACACACAACGAACTAACGAAAGATGAAAAAAAGGTCCAAGTGCAAAAGCATTTCCACTAACCGTTAGGCTTTTTTCCTTCACCAATTCAACTTGCTCGGTTGCTTTGTGGTAGCGACGAAAGGAGGGCATTCCATTGTCCCACTCAACATTCGAAGAAAAATCTCAGCAGGCGCCGACGAAAAAGGGACTGCTGCTAATGCCCGTGCCTCGGCTGGTTGGAGATGGTTCGTTATTGATAGATTTCCCATCGCACTCGATCAGCCGTCGTTGGTTCGTCCGTCCATCCGGTGTAGGAGCTGAAGTCTCGAAACCTCTAAAGTGAAAATCGTTGCGGTGCCTTTTTCACGGTTAACCGGAGTCTCACTTCATCACACAGTAGACTGGCACCGGCATAGTTGAGGATGATAGACACACTTCATTGTGCGGAAGGTGTCATCCCCCCTGCTCCACAGTGCAAACGGTGCTTGACTTGCTTGGATGTGATTTTAAAATTTAACTCATAATTTCGCTGTGCAAAATAACATAGCGAATTCTGTTTGTTTATTTAGCTCATAGTTAAATCAGAGTAAACTAATTTTTCGGAAAAAAATCACTAAATTTTTCGCCGAGAAATTTTACAATGAACTGCGAAGACATGAAATGATACCGCCGCTGGATGTACACGAGGGGACAACGAAGCAAAAAAGGCGAACAACGAATGAGTGTCACTATCAGCTAATCCTTCGGAGAAAAAGAGCTTTCTAGCCCCGCAGCAGCTAGACCCTTCGCTACTGCTGATACTTGTTCCGTTATTGGCAGAATGACCGAAACCCGCAAACGGGGCGATTCCTTTGCGGTCTTTTCATGTGGCGAAGAACAGATAAAATCGCAGGCTGCTTCGATAGATCTAGCAGCAGCGTCAGTGAACGTTTCTCGTATATGAACGCCTGCTTATCGGTTATGGATGAATCGATTAACACCGTTTTGGTGGTTGTAAAATTGATCGAGTTTAAAGAAATTTATAGAACTGTGTTGTGAATAGTGATTCCGCAGCCTTTCTTGCACAAAAAAGTGATCGAACAGTTTTTTACAGTGGAAGGCGCTTCTTTGGTGTGTTTAATATTTTTTGTATCGCCATCGAAGAGTCGATATATGTGTGTGGGTTGGAGTGTGGATACAGACAGCCCCGAGGCTGGAATCCGTTTTCACTTCGTACAATGAGATTTTACCACACAACACAAGGAGGTTCTATGTTATTTCTTGAGAGGAAATGGCCACAAAGCGCGATTCCCAAACACCGCTGGGAATGATTCCGATGGGTCGATGAAAAATATACTAGAGTTTGCCGTCTTATCGGAGGTTTTCAATTGCAGATATTTTTCTCTGAAAGTTCCCTCTTTAAATACTTATCTAAAAATTTGCTGTATTTTACACGAATTTTCTAACACGATTCTAACAACCTTGGCAGGAAAATTTATATTTGAAATTTGAATCAACCCCTTCTTCCAGATAAAAGAATGTTTCGGTAAATCCAGTTGAGACACCGAAAATTTGTGGTAAGAGAGGTAAAAAAAACTCAAGCATGGAACCACTAGTAACGAACAATCGAATCTTGCCGCATATCCGACGCACGCCTCGGTTGATTTCAGGTGAAGCGTTCCACACAAGCTATAATTCGGGTTTTTTTTTCATCGTGGCCAGTTAACCGACTTCAAAGGAAACCGTAACTAAACAGCCTGGAGGCTACTTTGCGTTTGTGAAAATCGGGAAAAACCAGCTTTTTATCGACGATCAGAGCTACGGCAACGGGTCAGTCGGTTTTGAAATACTCATTGAACTATGACAAGTTCTAATTGAATTCTTGAACTCCCATCACACGCATCAGACTCGAATCACGTCATTTAAATGTTTAATTGAGAGCTAGCATTATCTCACGAGTAGGGGTCTCACATGCCGTACAATGAAATCAAGAGGATTCACACACAATGGAGCACGTTTCTGTTTGACTGGACCGAAGCAGACGTCGCACTTCATCATTTTCAGCTGTCAGTCCGTTCATTTTCGCCATATCCCATGCTATCGGAAAGGTAAACTGTTAATTTCTACCCCCGGGAGCCTCTCAATCTCTATCATTAGGACTTCGATCCAATCCGCCCCTCGATACGACCGAAACTGACAGAAACAATTTTAATTGATTTTGATAAAGTATCATCAATCATCAATCCACCACACCGCTGCTGGCTGCTCTTTCGAACCCTCAACAATCAGTATTTGTGATGACACCCACTAACACACTGTTCGTAAAATGTTGTACATATTATGCGGTAATAAATCTTCTATCTTCCAGCACTGTCTTTTGGGGGGCTTTTTAATCGAAACTTTACCTATCACATCCCTTTGTGAGCAGCATATACCTGAGTGAAACACAATCACAGTAGGCCGCAATGCTTCTGCTACTGCAATGTATCGTGCGAATGTTGTATTGTCTATAGAGAAGCCGTGGATGGGATTTTTCTTCCAGGGGGGTTTTCTAAAAAATATTTAAATTATCAGAATAAACTGAACCACTGTGAATGTTGAATGTAAAATATTTAAATGTTTCCAAATTAGGCTCATAATCGAATGGCTCGAATGGCTGGAGGTCAATTGAGCTCAGAATACTAAAAATATGATTCCAAATCAAACCTGGAATAGCGTAAAACTGTTTCTAATTCCTAGAAGAAAATATTCCCAAATTAAATTGTATATAAAACGGGTTTTAAAGAGCAGCACAAGTAAAAAAGAAAATGATCGTAAACTTAGTTTAAAACTACACAAAAAAGTTTTAATAGTTTGGAAAGAATGTATTCAATGTATTTAAATCAGTTTCATTTCTGTTCGAAAGAGTTCGATAAAAGAATGTGAATTTTGAGAAAATTGAAAAAAAAAACGTTGAAAGACTAAATCAATAGCGGTCATGTAGCAAAACGGGATTCAAAAAACAATGGTTTAGCTCACTTTGGATATGAGTGCGGGAGAACATTGGAGAGAGAGAGAGAGAGAGATTAGGAGAAAACAAGGCAGAAAATAAAGTGTTTTCTTGGTATCATTAGCGATACCACTTACCGTGCAACGAACGAACTGTTTAAATAAACCGTTGCGTAGTTGACTCAATTCGAACACAATATAAATTGTTGTTTATCGTATAGCAGAAACGGCAAGGCCCCAATGGAAACAAACTCTCCATGCAAAATTGCAGCTCTACCACACTTCTGGACTTTCTGGGAATTAAAAAAGGTCGAGCATAGGCCAATGCAATGCATGTGAGCACTATTCGGCCTTCTCTCCTTTTGGAAACATCACTAATAATATATCTATTTATATTATTAAGTTTTTGTATATTTAAAAATAACATGGATTTAATACTATTTTAGACATCTCTAACCTTCTATTTTTCTTTCTTGTTGTACTACATTTTTACCTCGTTTTTTTTCATTTTTAGAATTTTTTACAGTTTGAAGATTTTGAACCTGTATTAGGTATTTTTTTTAACCTTTACTATCATCTTTGATCTTTTTTGCCATTGTTGACATTCTTTTGCCTGTTTACCCTCTTCGACCTCTCATAATGCTCTGTTATTTTTCTGGAATTTTGAAATTTTTTGTTAATTTTAAACTCCTCCTGACTATTTTCCTTCTTTTTCCATTTTTGAATTTTTACTCTTACATCGTCATATCTTTTTGAAAAATTTGCCTTCACGATCTCAGAAATTTTCAAATATTTTCGATGTAATTTGACACTTTTTCTGATTTACAGATATTTTCAGGCTTGTAAACGATCACCATTTTCATTTGATCTCGCTTCCTTAGCGTGCGTCACAGTCGGCTTTCGCTCGTAAATGTAAAATAACCAAACCATCGCCGCTCACAGAAAAAAAGGATAGTCAAACGACACTCGCGTATCAAATAGATGCACACTGTCAATCGTTAAGCGATGTTATTTCGGCCAATTTCTGTCTACTCCGTTCATTTATATTAAGAAATATTATTACAAGATCAATGATATGAATAGTTTCCAGAATACACGCTCTCAACGTGCATAATTCTCATTTCTAGAAAAAATGTCAAAATACGTTTGAGGAAAATAATGTCGTGATGACGATACTCATTTGACATGTTTGTTTAAGAATGTATTCTGACAGCGAGCCTAGGTAGCGTCAGAGGAAGAAGAAGACGATTATCGCAATGAAAAGTGGTTCTACCGTGGCCATTTCGAAGCCTGGATATTTTACATTTTTGTACCTCTTCTCCTTTCAGTGTGTTTTGAGACTTCTTTAACGTTTTTGTTTTCTTCGACTCTTTTTTACCTCTCATGATCTCCCAGCTGGTCTCGAGGTACGATGATGGCCTAACAAGCCAGTCGTTGTATGTTCTAGTCCCGGCTCGGGAGAGACTGTTAGTGTCAGTAGGATCGTAGCGCTAGCCCCGCAATTGTCCTATACACTTAACAGTCGGCTGCGAAGTCTGTGTATAGTAAAACAGAAGGTCGAGTTCCGAAACAGAATGTAGCACCAAGGTTTGCTTTGATCAGGGCCGGCGTTACATTATTTTCCCGAGTGGGTAGTAAGGAATATGGAAGGTTCATGGGTAACAAAGGCGGTTTTGGGGCAAGGGGGGGGGGTAGTGTTACCTACTTATTACTAAACATAATTCTTTGAAAAATCGATAGTGCATCAACAATAGGGTGCCAATAGAATGTTTAAGAAACCTTAGATTTTAGTTCAGTAGTAATTTTTGCATTGAAAAAGGGACTTTTTCCGGATGGTGATAAAAAACTAAGACTGATAATTAATTTAGATAAATTTTCCAACTTCACGTCTTTGCGAGTGGCCTTCCGGAATTTACTGAAACATTCGCCATGGTGGACAAAAACACGCGTGTAGGCATGTTTTTGATTTTTTTCTATGTTTTATTGATTAATTTCTTCTAAATTTTCGCGGCAAAATTGTTGGAGTAGGTCTTACGCTTCTGGTTTGCCCTGAAACTCAGGAAAAACGCAGCTGGGGGACGTTGGGCGGGTTAACCGACCTGAAATCCACATCGATTTTCAGCCGCTCCATCTCCGCCAACGATTACTTCGAGTAGTTCCCGTTCACGGCCAGTACGGAGCGAAAGATGAACGGTTTTGACATCCCATTCTCGCTGATTGTCAAGCACAGGGTCATCAGCCGTCCGGAACCGGGCTTTCTTTAAATGCGCTGATTGTAGTCCATTAGTGCCAAAATATTGTAGATACCGGAACAAGCGTATCCGGCGCCTTTTTTCCGTAAGATATCCGTTTTTGACGCGGCGGGATAGCGTTCATTGAGCGCATTGCGTTGATTGTCAAGCACAGGGTCATCAGCCGTCCGGAGCCGGGCTTTCTTTAAATGCGCTGATTGTAGTCCATTAGTGCCAAAATATTGTAGATACCGGAACAAGCGTATCCGGCGCCTTTTTTCCGTAAGATATCCGTTTTTGACGCGGCGGGATAGCGTTCATTGAGCGCACCGTAGCTTCATTGTTTTCGCCATCACGGTTAGAATTCGAATCAAATTTCTTCTGCTAACTCATGGGTTACTTTGATTGATGCTGCGTGGGTAGTTTCTTCAGTGTATGCATAGGTAAACCCATGAAAAATGGACAGTTTTTGAGCATTTTTTAATGCAAACGTTAGGGCTTAACAGTTTTGTCTCCTCGAAAAAAAGTGTCCATCCAAAATTTAAGCTTAATCGGACTTCTGATGAAATTTCACTTACAGTCTCACTTTTTTGTCCAACGGAAAAATGTACAAAAGTAGTTATTAAAGTTTTCAAAATCAAAATTTTTCCGATAGCAAATCTCTCAGAAATGCATGAAATGTCGAGATCTGATGTTATCACATAGGGTAACTGCTCCTATATTCATCTCAGTTCCTATATTCATCTCATCACGCCTTTTTGATCAATTTATCGTCAAATTTAACCATATTTTCAACGTTAAACTTTCAGCCACTTGAGAAAATCGAGAAGCAAATAGATTTACTTTCAAAAATACTACTACTTCTACTACCCATACTACCCACATGAACCGCCGGCCCTGCTCATGATATATTTATAGATCTCCCAGATGGTCTCGAGGTACGATGCTGGCCCAACAAGCCAGTCGTCGTGGGTTCGAGTCTCGGCTCGGGAGAGACTATTAGCGTCAGTAGGATCGTAGCGCTAGCCCCGCAATTGTCCTGTGCACTAAACAGTCGGCAGCGAAGTCTGTGTATAAACAAACAGAAGGTCAAGTTCCGAATCGGAATGTAGCACCAAGGCTTTGCTTTTTGATATATTTTTACTTTTTATTACTACTCTTTATGTTGTTTTTTTTCATGAGTTCTGATTTTTAGGTCTTTTCTAACTTTTTTGTTGTCATTTTTACAGCTTTTAAAATTTATTTTGATATTCGTGACTTTTTCTGTTATTTTTGTTATTTTAGACATGTTTAACGTTAAGCGACTTTTTTTTTCTATTGGCATTTTTTTACTTTCTACGACATTTGTGTTGCTTCATACGCAGGATTTTTTTTAAATTTTTGACTATTTGTGGAAACTTGATGTCATTTGTTAGACAAGCAGTTCTTGCTACTTACTTTGATATTTTCAATTACTTCTTGGTCATATTTTACCTTTAGGATTTTTTTGACTCCATCTGATATTTTTATATTTTATTTTCTCATCAGTGCAGAAAATCTTCACTGTCATGAAAGTATTTCCAGTTGAAATTGAAATCTTTGAATTTCAACTTTCAACGAACGAGCAGAGAATGAAAGAGACTTGTAGCTCCAATCAGTTAACAATGATAGCAGCATTTCTGTGATCTCGCACACACTGTGTCGATTTAGCGCTGTTCATGCGTTCGAAAACGTAGATGCTTATATAGTTCATCGACTTTATGCAATGAATTGGCTGAAATCAAATAATTTCGATATTGAATTCAGACATCTCATTTCATTCAATGACCGGACTTTTATTAAAAATTAACGCCGCTGACGCTGAAGGTCGTTTCAACTTGAGACAGTGAAAATGCGGTTTTTGTCACTTTCGTTTGCAGTGTCGAAAAATTGCAGCACTGCTCAGAATCGCCATGAAGTTCTCATACATATTGTGTCTCATTTGATTCTTTTGTCACTTTTTAGGTTTTTAGACATCTTTGAAGTTTTTGACCTTTTATTTATTTTTTTCGACTAATAATGGCATTTTTCCCTTCTATGTTACCTTCTATTTAGTAATGACTTCCTCTGGGAATTAGTAACCTTTCTTCAAACATTTTTGTTTTTTTTACTTCTTTTGAAAATTTTGATGTCATTTTTTCGATCGTGTTTTCTTTTCTCCCTTTCCTTTTTTGTCAAATATAGTTTTTTAAAATTTCTGACGATTTGTTATTATCGATTCCTCATATTACACTTTGTTTTTCTATTAAATTTTTTAATCCGATTCATCTAAGCAGCCTGGAGAATGTGAAGCAGAAGAATATGTTATCGCATTCAATTTTGTTCATATTAACAGCAAGTTATTATCGTAGTAAGCATGAAAACCGTACACGTGTGACTCAATGTTATGTCTATTTTGTTTCGGTTACCGAATTTTCATTGACAACGGTCGTGAACTGCTGAAATGTCAATACAGTGCAACTCCTACTAATATTTAAAATATTAAAAATCAACTGCAGCACTGCCGTAATCTCGCAGACTGACGTAAGCGCCAAAGTGGCCGATTTGTGTTTTTGCGATTAAACGATAGAACACACCAAACCGGATCTATAGGCACCTAAATTTTATCAAAAGTGCAAAAAATAGCGTCATTAATTCACGAAAACGTAATGACGTAACCGCCATTTCTATTCATCGTGACGTAAATCCAACCCAGCTATGTTTGTGATGCTCTTATTGCATTCAACGACTGGCAAATTAAACCAAATTTGGCATGTAGATGCTTTTGGGAGCAGGAAATATTCCTATGGTGGTACGACACCTCTGTCTTCTCTGCAAGAAAAGGGTTCTGTCCAAGTAAAACACAGATTTGAAACAATTTTTCCGGAAAATAGCTTAAAATGATCGAAATGATGCCCAGGAGCCAAGAATTGCCCCCAGAGACTATTTTGAATTTCAAGATGACAACTTCTGGTTTCTTAATAACAGACCAAAATGGCCATATACCCAATATGAGAATTTCCGGAATCAAAATGATACCCAGAGGCCAGAAACTAAGCCTTTTCGAAATCCAAGATGACGACTTCTGCTCTCTGGAAAACAACCCAAAATTATCGGATACCACTAAATATGGATATATCCTTAAATGGGATGATGAACAGAAGCCTACAATTGACTCCAGAGAAGACCGTGTTAATCTTCGACCACGGATTCAGCTTAGCGGGGATGAAATCGAGGTAGTTGACAAGTGCGTGCACCTAGGCTAACTGGTGATTACCGAAAACAACATTAGCAAAGAAATTCGTCGAGGTCCCATGGCGGAAAATCGTGCCTTTTTTTGGACCCCGGAGGACGCACTGCTCGAATAAAACTCGCCGCGGAACGAAGTTGACCATGGCCATCTGAGGCCATGAAGCTTGGTCTATGCTCGTGGACAACTAAAGCGCACTTGCTCTTTGTACGGAAGAAGTACAGATGGAAGATTATATTCTAAACCAATTTCATTTCCAAAAAAGTATTCTCAAATCGCGATCAATTGCCTGATTATAAAAAAAAAAGTTGAGCGACTTGTCGCATACTACGATGAATGTACGTCAATCGGTTGTAGAAACAGTGAAATAAAAATCGCTGTTTCTACAACAAAATGACGTTGGTAACATAACTTCAGTTAATAAACCTTTTTCCTTAAAACATACGTTCGGCAATGTTTTGTGAAAATATTGTTGCATTATGTACAGATCAGATTGTTGAAATTTGTCCTAACACTTATTATACAAACGTTTTTGGGAAAGTTAGATAATCCATTTTTACATGTTAAAAAAAAAATTCAGCAAAATCGGTTCAGTAGATGCTGAGAAAAACTTACCACCAGTTGAAAAAACATGGTTTCGAGAAAAAAACTGCCAATAGCGTAATACTCACTATATTTGCACCCACGGTACACAAAATACATCTTCAAATATACCTTAATCCATAGCCGAAATGCCCGAACACCTCACCTTTCTCTAAACATCCGAAAAAAATATCACGAAAATTCATTATTTTTCAACTTTCCAGAGTAGGGTCCCCCCTTAAACCTGAGAGTTTAAACCGCTTAAACAGATATACAGTTTTATTCTGAAGCCAAAATAGTAAATGATACGTTAAAAAATGCCATTTACTGCTCTCGTTATTTTTGTTTTATATAATAAATTGATTTCACCAATAAGCACTGTATCACAAGACATTGGCTTGTCTATATAATTCAATTAACTGCATTTTGGTTAAAATTTAAATCCTCAAAAACCACCCCCATGCGCACGGCTATGCTATAGCGGCATTCATTGACAACCAGCACAAAGAGCTGCTGCAGCATGAACCGACCAGCGGGGCTGGCTTTAGAAGAGAACCGACCACGTCATCATAATCTATCAACCCGTCACCGGCACCGAGGATGGCTCTCTTGAGGAGGCCAGGCTTGGGGAACCCGGGTGAAATGATATAAAAACCGGAAATTTAGTTTATTCTCCACCCTTCCGAAACGGCACGTTTGTTAGTCCGTTCTAAAAACAATTGGTTAGTCAACGGGTGCCGTGGAAAATTTCAATCCGTAAGTTTTCTGCAAATATTAGCCATAGTTTCCACTCATCCAGTTTCGGTAATCTGCTCAAAGATTGCTTCCATTAACTAATTTAAACTTTTCCCCTTATAGCTGCTGCGGTTGCGGCAGACAACCATAAAACCATAAAATCGTTCCACTGACGCCAATATTAGCTTACACACACATACACAGGGAAAAAACCCTGGCTGGCATCCCACTAGCGGTCCCCGGAATCGCTCCAAAGAAGCATCACCATCATAAGGCCTCCTTCCTGCTCGTCGTCGTCGTCGTCGTCGTCATCAACGTCCGCGTCGTCAACATTATCATCGCACTGCCAGCCGGGCGCTAAACTCCGAAACCGGTGCCATAAACTTTGCCAGGAGAGTGAAGATTGGAAAAGTTTCCCCCGTAGTGTGGTCGCTTGGCAAACATGAGAACAGTGCAGTTTTCCTTTCCCTCTTAATCAGAACACCCTCCGAAAAAAAATACAAACATTGTGTTTGGCGATGTTGACTATTTCGATGATGATAATAACGATGATGATGATGATGTGCATAAAGACGTGTGCCAGAGGAGAGAAGCGTTATGAAGTCTTAAATACCGCACGTGAAAGATTTAAATCGTAATAAATCCGGCACTCGCCTCCGTGCCTGATTACTCCCCATAACCTCCTAACAGTTACTAGCAGTAGAAGTGTAGCAACTATAGCTAATGAAGCCGGAGAATCCTTCTGGCGGAGCATCAGGATAAGGGGTTATAATGAAAAGCGCATTCGTTCTTTGTTATATCCCTCGGACGTGTTGGCAGAAGCTTGCCGCCGGATTTGCACAACACTTTGAGTATTTCAGACAGACAGCGTGGGAGGAGAAGAGGAAAAAAAGCTTTGCTTCACATCTTCCGTAAAGATCCTTTAATAAATGAAAATTTATCACCAGCTAGTGAGAGAGCACGATCTCGCCTCTCACTCCCGCAACCCTGTACTCTGGGGAAGCAAAAACAAACCCGATCCCGTGAAGTCATCCCATGAGCAAACTAATCTCATCACATCACAATTTGTTATTTCAGTCATGATTTTAAGTAGACTTCTTGATGAGTTTATGATTTGAATAACTTCTCTTCCGTTAGTGGCTGCGATGTTACGCGATGGGTTTTTGTATTGTATCAAGCAGTGTTGCACATACGCGTACGTACGTCCCAGATGGCGAAAGTTTTCCAACAGCATCTCGGTTTTATGACAGTAGAACACTATTTCCGAGTGAATTTTCCTTTTTCTTCTTCTTCTTTCTTGGTTGATAAGGAATGTCACTGTGCTGCGATGATGGTGTTATTATTAGCTTGATTTGGTTGAGCGTAATGAGAAAACAGCTACGTGACAGCTGCACGCTCAAGGTACAGGTAGGCCATGATTTAAGCACGTTTTTCCTCGGGAAGTGACGAACAGCAAATTACAGGGGGCGGAAAATTCGAGCGATTTTCATTCGTAAAACTTGTATAGTTAGGTTGAATTTATTTTGGTCGTCATTAGTTTGTGTCATTCAGAAATTGTTTGTAGTTCAGTAGGTTACTGGATATGAGATCAGTAATAAATGTTTTTTTAAAGTCTTCTGTTGGTTTTGAACTGAAAAAGACTGATTTTCAAATTGGGGTCCCGGTAGAAAAAATTATTAAGTTAGAATAGTTTCTTTTTACAATCTTCGGGTCTCCGCTGTTTTTTTTGTTTGATCTCTTCCTGATTTTCAAGAAATCTACACTTTGATATGCCTTATGATAACTAGTTTCAATTTAATAATTTAACAATTTTTTACAATTTTCCCGTGCAATGAGCCACGAAAGAATACTTAAAAAACCTTGAGAATTTATGCTGCGCTTGGATGGAGCTGATCGATATGCCTAACATGCCGGCGTTCGTAACTTCATTACCCTCACTGTGCCATCGAGACTTCGACCTGGGTGAGGATCGTCGTCATGTCCTCAAAAGAAAGCTGTCGTTGTCCCAGGGTTCGGATGAGTGACGTCTTTGTGGATTTTTTCAGCCGCCTTCTAAAGGCCACCGAAATTGGGTGCTCGCGGCGGGATAATCTTCTAGACGATGGCTGGGAAGTTTAAGTAGGGTTTTTTGCCGTTGCTGCTGGGTCACGCAATAGATCGTACATCTCTCGAAGATGATTTCTGGCCTCTTGGAAGGAGAGACTATTGACCGAATGAATCTCGGCGGGTAGATCTCTATGGGATACGAAGCGTCGCAAAGATGGACCACCTTTGTGCTGAAGCATATGAAAACGGCGACGTATTCTTTCTGAGCTGCAGCATTTTGGTGAACGGGATTCGAAAAGACCGAGCCGCAATAGTACACACTGAAGACTGTGAAAGCTCGAGAGGGAGTTAAATGGGACTTTGAGAATTGGCCAGGAGGTTGAGAAACAGAAGTAGGGCTGGTTCTAAAACAACAAATGCAATATCGGAACGTATTGGTTGCCAACATATTTCCACGGGCCGGATAGTCAAACATCTTCCAAATTATTCCCACGACAAGTGTTGCATATGACATTAGCCATACGCAAACCACTTCTTTCCCACCAAACTAACCCAATTTCTAAAACCTATGTTATTTAGCAAATCCTTATTCTAACATACGATTTCCCGCGACAAGTGTCGCATATGACAACTAGCCATACGCAATCCACTTGAGAATTCACACCGAGCCAGCCAAATTCCTAAAACCCATGTTTCCTCAATAACTAAAATTTACCACGCATTGGGTTCTCATGCATGTACATGCAACCACTGGAAAATTAACCAAGTTATTAACCAATTAACCAAAGAACCTTTTCGATCCCATATTTGCAACACCTCATAAAACTAACCAAAACATTGCCAGCACAGCCAGCAATGTTTAGATTCCCACGATTCTTTCTCGTCCCACTTTACTCTTTCGAAATAGAACGAGAGCCGCAAGCAGCTAAGACACTAGCGCAACTTGCGGACGTCATGAACATGTGCTATTGCCTACACTCAGGCGTAAGGAATAGCCCGATAACAGTGTGAGTTTTATAGCGAGCCACACTGTATCAACCAATGACAATTCGATGCTCTGGTCCCGCCTATTTTCATATACATATTACAGACATACATAAACCATGTTACACGTAAAGTAGTAGTAGGTAAAAGTTAGAGATTAAGAAGTGACTTAGAATTAAGTAGAGTTTGAATAAATTAATCCCGTTTGGGACATGGTGACAACAAGTCGTGTTTTAGTGCAAACTAAAAAGAAATGCCAGAAGTTTAGAAGTGTTAGAAGTTCAGACATTTATGCCTTGCCATACGAGGGCCAGAATGGAGCGAGATTTTGTGGTATGTGACTGCCACTTGCCGCGAAAAAGGGTAAATCCCAGGGATAATCATGGCGAATAGCGTACGATCCTCCGGCAAAATTGGTGACCATGAAACCAGTGTGGTAGGTTCGCTAGGTCCTTCGGCATATCTTCACGCAACACGAAATCGGCTGAGTTCTTTGACTCTTTTACGTGATTCCACTGGTATTCCTCCGTAATCTTCATCTTCAGCCACGATTGTACGATAGTCTTGAGATAAAAATCAGTAATGGCATCTTGAGCGCGTGCATGGTCGCGCAATATAGTTGGGCAGCAAAATGGGCACCGCATAGCTCTAACCTCGCGAGTGTAGCTTTCTTCAGGCTTAAAGGACGAGATTTCGCTATCTGCCCAAACATGCTGATCGAACGGACATAGATGCATGCCCCGTAGGCTGCCTCGGACGTATCAGAGAATACATGAAACTCAATACTAGATGATCGATAAATGCGTGTCGATCCATCTTAACGTTGGCAAGTCACGGAAGTAATTGGTAGGAATCTGTCCACTGCTTCTCTAAATCCGGTGGTAACGGATCCTCCCAACCCTAAGCAGCCACCCACAGTAGTTGCATTCGGATCTTAGCCCAAGCGATAAACGGAGCGGTGGATCTTTTGCGTTCCGCGTTGTACGGGAGGGGGCCTTCCTTTTCTCTGAAAGAATGTTTAATTGGCTGTTTTTTTATATTTGTGGGCGATGCAGGTCCAAACTTGTCTATATACGATGACCGAACCTGATTTCTGACTGAGATTTGCTTTCAGGAACTGGCGGATTTGGTATTGTGCGATAAATAGCCGAAAAAGTATCCAAAGATTTCAGCATTGTTTCTCTTCAAAACGGTGAACGCCACTTTGTTCGTTATGATGATCTTCAGCTCTGGGTAAATTTTTTGTTAGAATGACCGGTATTCATAGGAAATTCATACAAATTCTACCAGTAATTCGGTTGAGTCTCTCAGATTTTAATGGTACTTTGTAGGTACAGATATCTGCCTACCTATAAGCAATTTTTATAAGCAAAAAAGCCTAAACTTTAAAAAGGTCGTAGCTCAACCGAATTGAACTCAATGAACGCATTAACAACAAACGATACATAGATAAATCCTTTTCAATTCAGTTTCAGGGTTGCAGGATTCGACCACTTGTGCTGAAGGTAAAGTTGAAATGAAACTATTACCCAAAAACATAACCCTTACCTACGATACTATGATACAGACAAATTAATTGCACAGGAATATACCCCGTATTTAAGAACCAACGTATAAAAATTGGCATGGTGATGGAGTTTGGTATTTTTGAGTTTACAAAGAACAAATTCACCGTTGCTATACCCCCCTCTTGCCCACTCTAATGAGATAGATGAAATCTGTTGTTGTAGGAACTCTATGTACCAAATTTAGTAATCAAATTATCAATTAATCAATGATCACATAACTCATACTTCCCTCCTCAAGTGCGCCACTGAGATAGAGCAAAGCCTAAGATGACACGACAATGTCGCAAAACCCCGGCTCATATCCAAAAACCTTTGAATATAAAATTCCCCCTTTCCTCTTGCCCACGCTAATGAGATAGAGCAAGACTAATATATTTGCTGCACATTTTATACTCGAAAACCCCTAAGTGCAAAATTTCACAGTTATCGGTTCTGTAGTATCTGAGTCCATCGATAACAGGCAGACAAATAAACAGACAAACAACGATGCCTACTATGATTCAAATTTTCCAACGTAAACTTTTGACATCCCTATCAAGTTGCAACGCCTACTACAGTTTAAGAGTTTGCTTCAGCAATCACAACATAAGTTGGAATAAACTTCTGAACATTGGAAAATTGCCTATAGGTAGACTAAAACCAATGACCTATCGAATTTGTAAGAATTTTCTAAGAATTTCGGCGTAGGCGATCAGCTGTGTAAACTGGGATGCCCTTTTGGTACCGAGTATGCGTAATAGGGGTGCATGGTCGGTTTGAAATCTAAAACGGCGGCCGAACAACATTTTATGGAACGTCACGATCGAGTTGACTGTAGGCCTGTTCAGTGGATGTCAATGCTCTGGATGCATGCTGTACGACTTTGACTGATCCATCTGGAAACTTGTGGCCCCGACGGATGATGCATCCGCCGAAACGATAATTTCTAAGTCCAGGTTATAATGCGTCAACAACAGATCAGTAGCTAGAATGTTCTTGAAAGCTTTAAAAGATTTTTGGCAAGTGGATGACCGGAAGAACTTCTTTCAGGATTTTAGCGGATTTTAAGAATTAGTATTCCTGGATCAAACTTGCTTCCTAATTTATAGCTCCCAAAAATGAACGAACACCATAGCGTCGATTTGGCTAAACACTTTACATTTGGCCAGTTTTGCAAAAATGTACTGAGGAAGAGGTAGCGGGTACTAGTGTGGCAGCAGAGTGTCATTAAATCCAGTCGAATAACCCCCGCAAATTCGTACGACGACGATCGGCGGTGCCCATTCGGAGTATGTATGAAGGGAAAAAATCTGCATATTTTAATGAGTTTGCTGACTTAAATGAGCAGGTTTACATAGTGTTATTGAGTTCCAAGGGATCAACTTTTTACGCAGGCTCAGCCATTTTTACTATGACTGAGTAAAAGCTTCGTACATTTACTTCGTACGCCAATGAGATGTATGAAAAAAATGACATTCGAATATCGTTTAACGGTAGGGTTTAAAAGTTTTGTTATCTCGAAGAAAGTCCCCATGCTAAATTTCGGCTAAATCGGACTTTGGGAGCACGTGTGATCAATGTTTCAATTTTTTGACTAATGAAAAAATGCACATCGATTTTTTTTATACCAAATGCCTTGAAAATTTATGAAACGTCGAATCTACGGTAATTAATCGGAATTTTTTTTTGTAAAAAATCAACTTTCGTGCTTAAAAATTTTTGAGCTGGAGCCAATGGAATAAATCGTTTAGCGGTAGAGCTGATAATTTTTGCCTTTCTCCTAGAAAGGTATAGCAATCACTGGAAAAACCGAAGGTATAAAAGTGGTCCCAATGGCCGAATGTCATATACCACTTGACTACTTTCGACGAACTGAGCATTTTCTGTATGTATGTATGTATGTGTGTATGTGTGTGTGTGTGTGTATTTGCAACTTTTTTTTCTCACTCACTTTTCTCAGAGATGGCTGGACCGATTTTCACAAAATTAGTGTCAAATGAAAGGTCTAGTTGCCCCATAGGTTGCTATTGAATTTCACTGCAATCGGATTGTAACTTTGTCCGTTGTTCATAAAAATGTGAAATCACATAATGAAAGTAAATATATTGACTTTCTCCTAACGATCACTGGCTAATTAAAAGGTAGAAAAATGATTGGAATGGCCGAATGTCATATACTACTCAACTCAGTTCGACGAATTGAGCATTTTCTGCATATATGCATGTATAGGTGTTTGTGTTTGTGTGTGAGTGTGTACGTGTGTATGTGCACCTTTCTTTCGCATTCACTTTTCTCGGAGATGGTCTGACCGATTCTTTCTATCTTGGTGTCAAATTAAGGGTCTATTTGCCGCTTAGGTTGCTATTAAATTTCATTGTAATCAAACTTTTAGTTTTGGCGCTGCGTCAGAATGTGAAAAACGCTCTCATATCTCAGAAGCTATGAACATAGTTGAATTCAAATAAATGGGCTTTCAAACCCCTAAACAATGAATTTAATAATGTTTAAACATGTGGTTTGAAAGTTATAGAATGAAACGAAACCCGCAGACTGTTTAAAACTATAGCTACGATCAAAATATGTGGCCTCAACATCATTTAAATTTAATATTGTACTATTTCAATGTTTGCGGCCTTGCTCGGGATTGAAGTTGAAATTAAAAGTCATTTCTATCATTTCACTTTATTCCTTTCTCCTAGAAAGGTATAGCAATCACTGCAAAAACTAAAGGTATAAAAGTGCTCAAAAGGGCCGAATGTCGTATACCCAGTGTTATGAAAATGACTGCAAGACAATGACAGCAAATTTTCAACTGATCCGGCTCTCATTGTATTGCACAGCTCTCACTGCTCCCCACACGTTCGGTGAACAGTTCGACAGCAACTGACGACAGTACACATGCAACTCCATACGGACTGTTATTTTTCATCTTTTATGTGTGTTGGTATTTCCAAGCTGTCGTAAATGACAGCCTATAATCTTCCGACATCCTTCAATACGAATCCGAGCGGGATGTCAGGTGATTACACTGAAATAATCTCACATGTTCAGATTATATGGGAGTGTTATAAATTTTTTTTTTCATCTATTAGTGTTATAAATTTGCACTATTAGAATTTCCAATCAAAACGATGTGATCGAAAATGTGTCATGCATTCTTTATAGGATCGTCTGATAGACTCACTTTATTACCAAGCTTTTAAAATATATATGCAAATCGTTTAAAAACTAAAGAACATATAATCGATTAGACTCATTGGAAATGCCATAATTTATATCTTGACATACAATAACAATTTCATAGGAAAATCTCATGCATTCCTTGTTATCATCCTATAGCAGCCTTTTTTCATTTCATGCACCCCCTTTTGATAATTTACACAAGCTTTTCCCCCCTATCGGAACCATGAAAAAAAGCTGTAGTAATTAAAAAATATAAGGCTTTTTAAACTTCAATTTTTAACAGGTTTCAAGCAGAAGCAGGAGAACACCAATACACGGGCATACAATTCAGCATCTCTTGTGAATGTGTGTGTGACGATTTATCGTCAACAAGCACATTTGACGTATGAATACCTATAGAGCAAAATAATGCGCATAAAACTGCTGCATGGGTATTTTGCGAGCTAATTCATTGGACACTTAAAAAAAATGTCGCACCACCGTCAATCACAAAAGCGCATTACATGTGAAACTTTTCCACTCGCAATTCCCCCCCTGCAACGGTCGAATTCCCCCCTAGGGGGGAGTTCCCCCCCGGTTGAAAACCGCTGTCCTATAGAAATAACTTCACTAAAGGGACTGTTTCTTTAATATGATATGTACATGAAAACAAATCGAAGTGTTTCTTTATGAAAAATACAAGACTTTATTATAAAAATAATGTTTATTTTAAAAAATTTGTTGCCCGTATATCTCTTATTGGAATAAAGCAATCCTATAAATTAAAGCAAAAATTAACTACGTCGGTCGGTGGCGGTCACAACTTTCGAGAGATTTCACTACCGACTTCATGACAAATGATGATTAAAAAGGAAATTACCGGTTCAACGTTGGCCACTTGATCCGAGTTCCAATGGTCTGTTCGTTGTTTGCCCGATGATACGATTTGATAAGTGCCAATTTCTTCGGTGTGATCTATAGTTGTGAATATCTATAGGTAAGTTTAAACTCAAATGAAGCCATTTTGAATCTGGATGATTCGATACCAAATCCAAACAAAACTTCACAGGTAAACTGAGTCCAAAGTCACGGCAACGTGTGTTTTTTATTGGATTTATCAATAAGATTTATATGTTGGTTTCGATACATGACGGTTTTATATATCTACTTTATGAAATGTATTCCGCAATATTGCCTGTAAATTTAACTTTTTACCACACGTGTTAGACGTAAATGAATATCAAATAAAATGGATGTGAAAATCCGATAATTATTATTTCATTGTGCGATTCGTTAAAATTATTGTATCACACTTTTTTTACAAAAGGATCTCTAATAGAATCAGAGAGATCGCAGCAAACTGCGACCGCGAGTGAATGTAAAAAGATTTCGCTTGTGATTTTTTGTGTCAATTCGCAATTTTTTGTAGTTTCTCGTGCTTAAGTGCCAGAGAACTTAAAGAGAATTACAATCCCCATTTTATTCGTTGTTGTGCGTGGATTATTTTCGTTTATCACTGTTTTCGGACCGTCCATCTGCAGAGAAAAAGTGTAGTTATGAATATTGTTATGCAGTTTGGAATAAAAGCTGCAAACTAAAGGCAAGTGAGGAAAGACGTGACCTGGAAACTGCAATCATAAATGTGTGAAGATTAGTGTACACTGTGCCAGACATGATCCAGTAAAATTATAAAAAAAAAAATATATGATGATTCCTGAAAGCAGCCATTTCATCCGGTGGCGGAGCGCTTCCTCGAAAGTGGTCACAATCACCAAGGAAACGATGTGATTGTCTATGTACGAGTGGTGAAAAAAAGTAACGGAATGCTTTGTGCGCTGAATGCTGACTCGATATATAAGATAAGTGCATTGTGTTTATATTTACAAAAACATTTATACTATAATTTCGCTCAGTGGTTGAGTGATTCTTTTTCGAAACTCGAGTAGATTTTTCATATCTTCCGTGAAATATTAAAATAAGCTAGTTTTATAGAATCTTTTCTAATATTTTCAACATTTGAATAATTTAAACTTTCACATAGTTTTGTGTGTATTTCGTTAAGCTTCATTTTTGAGATTTTTCTAGCTTTTGAACAATTATTGATTTTTGAGTGACTATTTCGAAGTTTTGTCAATCGGGATTACATGAAAGCACGACTGTATAACTAAGTGTGTATGTTTCACTTTTTCGATTTCTCTAGCATTTGGGCAGATGGTTTATATACTATGTTCCAGTTATGACTAGTTCGGCATTTTGTTAATAAACTCAATACTATATACCGGACAATTTGGATATCTGCGTTTTTAAATAATTAAGGCTTTGTATGCATGAAACTTTGCCAATTTTTCTATTCAATAGGTAACATTCGCATCGAAATGTCGTGTCCCCGAGCGTCTGCGTCGGTAGAAGGGAAATTAGCGGTCGTGTGCAATGTTTCGGTGAAAACCGCGTTTCCGGCTTGGAAGAGTTTTGCTCATATGAACGTTTTCGAAATGAAGTGATTTCGCGGCCTACCCAGATACTTGTTTATGTCTCACGGTGACCATTTAGCCGAAAATTTCGTTCGGTAGATAAATATCGTGACTAATGAAAACGCGATGTATACTTTCCAAAGAATCACGTCAGCCGACGTATACTCGGGATTGACAAATAGCTGGTTGCTACGAGTGGCAAAGGCTGCTTTGCGCGCGTCGTACGCAGAGGATCGTGGTGTTTGGCAAGAAAGATACTCATAGTTCGTTTCCGTAATAAGCGCGCAACATTTTTATATTACTTTTTTCAGGTGTGATTTTCGCGGGATCGTTTTTTTTTTAAAGCAGACGAAGTGAATACGAGAGACGTCGTTAGTCGTTCTGTTAGATAGAAAATATCCGGTTGACCGAACCCCTAGAGACTCCGCGTTTATACCTTTAATGAGGCCGTATTATCTTCAAATAGATCATCAACGCGCAATAGCTTTCGGTATAAAGAGGATCACCCTACGAGGAGATATCCAATCATTTGAAGTTGTCTCAATTCGGTCGAAGATCCAGTATCCTTGCGTACGATTTATTGTTGCGGTGTTACATTGTCAAACTGAATAAGTTCGAATTGCATTATGAAAAACGTGGCGCGACACTTGTTCTAAAGAACCCGACGCTCGAAATCAGTGCATCGTTTACCAAAACGAACCCTGCTGTATACCTTGCCCTTTCTCCAACATCCCAGTGGTTTCTCGTGGAAGAGCAGAGGTGTTCTCGGCTTCCATAAAGCGAGTATCACGTCAACATTTTCCTATACAAACTCCTTCTTTGACCTGCATTCGGATGCGGCCGGCGCCGATATTGCCTAATAAACAGATTAAGATCACCAGTTTTTACACATTGAGGATGCATGTTAGTCCCAAGCATCATCTATTGGTTCTCTGTGTAATTACTGCTGATCTGGCAATAACGGAGTAGCAACCGCGGGCGGTCAAACATGCTCATGCTCATGCTCAAAAGGATCTCTAATAGAATCAATTATAATTAAGAGATCTTTTGGTACGGTAAATTCATTGGACAAATTTAATAAAGAATATATGTCGACTTGTTTCAGTGTATGATCACGACAGTAAGGCCGATGAAAGAATGAAAGAGAGATGGTGCGAAGCACTTTTTTTCTTACGTGGGGAATAATATCAACAATGGAAACGGTTTGCTTTGTATTCAATATGCCACCTGCCTGTGAAAAAGGAGAAACGAAAAAATGCAAGTCGACGACAGCCGCAGCCGATCAGCAGGCTGTCAACAGGAACAGGACATCCTCAAATTGAGCAAACTAGGCTGTTTTGTCCGAACGAACAAAATACATGCGCAAGAATGAGCTGTCGTACGCAACACAACACCGTTTCTTCGCCTTGTTTAAGCTGTAGCTGTATGTGAGCTCTCATGAATAGCGCATGCATGAGGCTGTTAGAGTGAAGAGAGGGAAAAGTCGTCAGTCGCTCTCCAGTCATTCTTCTAAGCTTGCGTATACCACTCGACTCAGTTCGACGAGCTGAGCATTTTCTGCATGTGTGTGTGTAACGCTCTTCCAATCTCACTCGATTTTCTTAGAGATGGCTGAATCGATTTCAATGAAATCAATTGCAAATGAAAGGTCTAGTTGCCCTTTAAGACCCTATTGAATTTTATTGTAATCTGATTTCCAGTTTAGAGGTTATGTATCAAAATGTAAAAATCACGAAACATCAATATCTCAGAAACTACACAACCGATTTGAACAAAATTGGTTTCAAATGAACGGGCTACCTAAAAACCCTCAACTTTTGAATTTTATGAAGATTGAACATATGGTTCAGAAGTTATGGAAAGAAACGTGTTCTGGAGACTGTTTAATCTCATCAGTGTCATATGGAATGTCTTGTTGCCCCATAAGACCCTAATGATTTTTTTTGCGAACGGATTATTACTTTTCCTGTTATGTTTAAAAATGTGAAATCCAGCTATGATATGGAACATATTCCGAAGACTACATAAACTCACTCACTTTTCTCAGAGATGGTTGAACCGATTTCTACAAAATTAGTGTCAAGTGAAAGGTCTAGCTGCCTCATAACACCCTATTGAATTTTGCTGTAATCGGACTGTAACTTCGTCTGTAATGTATTGAAATGTGAAAATCACGAAACTTCATTATCTTAGAAACTACACAACCGATCTGAACAATATTGAATCAGATGAACGGGCTAGTGAGGGATATACTGATGAATTATGATTGAACACGTGGTTTTAAAGTTTGGCTCCCCCATACGTTCCCTTTTCATTTGATTGTAATCAAACTTAAGCAACCGTTATGTTTTAATTTGTAAAACAACGAAAGTCTATTATCTCAAGTATGACACGACTTATTTGAACATAACTAGTGTCATACAAATGCGTCATCTCTCAAACTTACAAATAACAAACTTCATAAAAATTTGATATACTGTTCAAAAGTTTTGTAAAGAAAAGAAATTCAAAGACTATTCAACACTATAGCTGCTTTGATCAATATATATGGCCTCAACATGATTTAAATGTGGTATTGTGCTATTTGAGCGTTCCCGATATCGCTCGTGATTAAATTGTTCAAAATTAAGAGTCATTTCTTATATTTCGCTATTTCTGAAGCACTAACATTACGTCGAATTTCATATTTTATACTCTCATTACAACATCAATATTTTAGAACCCAAAGAGTGAATATACCTTTTTGGATTTAAGCATTCACGTGAATCTATTTTTACAAATAATAAATTTGAATGAGAAAGGCTGAGTCTGACCACTAGGTGGATTAATTTGGGTTTTTTTTTGAGAAGACGAAACTTTTGAGCCCTATCACTAAACAAAATTCGAAAAATCTATTTTCATTGGCACCCTAATGCATAGGTTACGGCTGGGTATTTGTATTCAAACTCGACGTGAAGACCGCTATTGATTAGCGAAACTGTGTATCTTCCACTTAATTTCTACAAATGTTCAAATGTCTTGAGGGTGCGACCATGTGCGATCGAAAAACTAAGGACAGAAGAGAGTTTTTAAAAATTCTACTCTGAAGCAACATTGAAGAAATTACAGCGTTAGAAATCCAGCTTCGAGAGTCGCGTAGTCCGGTCAGACTAGAGATTTTATAGTCCGATTTTATTTCGGACCGAAACGGAACAGAGTTGTCCGGGCCAGGTAACGGACTGGGTTATGCTTCGGAGATGTGAAAAATTCCGGCCAAAATATAGTGAACTGAACATGAACATGAATCACAAGTAGCAATTAAGATTTGAAAAAACTACTCAATCAACAAACTCAATCTAAAAAATCAAGAAGTAAGAAATAGAAACTTCTGGAAAAATTGGTCCAATTTTACAGCCAAACTTGTTTTTCATTGTTTTAATATAATCAAACATATAAAACTGTGATTGGTTCTTTCTTAAAAATGCCACTTTAAAAAACTGACATTTTCACTCCCAGACGCTGGACTGGATATCCGAAAGGGAAGTATGCGGATCGTCAGTTTCAACTTTGACGCGAATGAGGCTGGCTCACCAAAAGATTGAATAATTTATTCTCTTTGGCATATGAGTTCGACCAAAAAATTGACTGATATCGTTAACATTTAAAAAATCACAGGAGGGTTGTGTGCAAAGCCACGACCGCAAGCTTGAAGTAGAATACTTTTACAAGAAAGATAACCCGGCTGCTTGCTCAGTCATTTTGAAATCGGCTTTGTTTCGTATATACCGCTTGTTGAGCACAGTATCAACAAATCGTAATAAACATCACATTGCTGTGCATTTGCAGCAACATCAAACCTCAGTTGCAAATTATTAATAACCATTCATTATGCTCTTCCAAAAACATTTAGTAGCCTTGAAAAAGGCCGATTGCTGTAATTGCAATTTTCATTCAATTATTGCATAAATGCTTCATGATCAGATATACCCGCTGCAACTGCTACGCTATCCGTATCCATGCCACAGTTGTGGCCGCTATATGCTACCAAAGGTATCCGCTGCCCCTGCATCAGCTGGCCCAGCAGCTATAGATGCTGAGATCCGCTGCAACTAGTGCGCTATCCATTGCTATGCCACAGCTGAGGCCGCTATCCGCTATCGCTGGTATCCACTGCACTGCAAATGCTGCTGCTGCTAAGGGATAACTGCTGTTGTCGCTGTTTAGAACTATAATGAGCGGCTTCGGCTGAAACAGGCTCTTATATAGCATATTTTAAATTGCAAGGTATATGATTCTGTCGACCGTGCTTGGGAAGCAATCATATAACGACCAATCAGAGGTCGAATTTTTAGTTTTGACAAGGCTTGACTATTTTCAATAGTACAATAGTTTTAACAATAAAATTACAATTATCTTTATTTGGGAAGAATCTTAGAAGATTTTCCAATCTATTGCTGCAAGAACGAAGGAAATCCATCGAATACTAACCGATTTATTAGCATTTGAAATTGGACATATTCTTCACTTTTTCGGTTTTAGATTTTCATTCCACATCCCTATGTAGCCGAACTTCCTGAGAGAAGTATTCTACTTCAAAATACTGGAGACTATTCAACAATGCTTATTGTTTATATTCCAGATTTTTCTTTTGGATTTTTTCACCTAATATCAATCACATACATGAGAAAATTGCGTGGTGGGGCAATGCAAACGCGTGGAGGGGCTAAGCCCCCCCTAGCCGCCCCTACGGGCCTGCCACGTGGACAGATTTTAAACGATTTTGACCCCTTCTTGCTCATATGAATTCTCAAAATTTTCTATGGACCGTGGACAATACACGTTTAGGAGAGGTACGGTTTTGCCTTACTACTTCTCCATTTGTTTGTGGCCAATACGGCGAAGTGTGGTTAAGATGAATGCCGTTGCTTTTACAATATTCTTCGAACTCCGTTGAGACAAGCTGCTTAGCATTATCGAGTGTTATTGTCCTCGGTCGACCCCATTTGATGCGCTGAATTGTTTCCAGAGCTCATTCGAATCATAGTTTTGATCTCGATGTTTCGGCTGTAATATTCGATCATCACCAGTAGATGCTCTCCTGATGGCAGTGGACCTAGGAAATCTATTGCGATATCATTCCAAGGTTTTTCCGGGAGTGATCGACGCATCATGTGTTCAGGACGGTTTGAAGGATTCACTTGTTGGCATCCGACTCAGAATCGAAACGATTGAGTTTCAAACAACCATCTTTTAATTCGCGCAGTTGGTCGAGATGTTGCCGATAACAGTATTTCAAGAGATTGATGATACGTTTCAGGCCCAAATGTAATCCACAGAAGATAGTTCTTAAATCTTTCAACAGCCCAAACAATATCCACTGCCTTTTTTTCGTTTGGTGCATACGTTTTTTTCTATCTCTGACAGGCATTTAAAGGCATAACTAATGACTCCAGGTTAAGAGTTCTTAAACTGTATCGAAACGGCTCCCAAACCAACCCCTGAGACATCTGTTACTGCTAGGGTGCGATCATTTGGATCATAGAATCCTAAGCCATCGAACTTCGAAGCGATTACCGAGGAGTTTCCGGATGCTGATGGCCTAGGATGAAGAAGAGTATGGTGTTTTTTGCTACACTTACAGCAACGGATTGCAGTCTCGGTTCACTACGATCACTACGATTACACCGGAGACAGTTATTGCATTTTTTTTTAAATTGATTACATGCAACCGCTAGTTGAACTAGCTGAGAGAGAGGCGCCAGCTGGCTTTGTTTTTATGCTCAGGAATGTCATCGTGAACCAGGCAAGAAATGTCATTGGGAACCGGCAGGCCTGATGAAATGAAATATGGAGAGTATCGTAGTCGTTGTAAATTAATCCAGCATTTATTTTTTCAAGATAATTTTTGAAATGAATATTTCTGAAAGATAAATAATTTCTGTTCTATTTTTCGCGTTGGTTTATTTGGAGTCTAATTTACTTGTAAATGTGCTCATTTTTTTGCTATGGTGATTTAAGAGTATTTACGAACGCTCTCACTTTATCAAAACCCTGCATATCAATATTTTAAAAAACGTCGCTAAACCATAAATTTAGAATAAAAATACTGTATAGTTTATTTTTAATTTACAAGTAAATATGAACTTTCACTATGTAATCAATATTTACTGTATTTCTATTTATTATTTTAAATTGATGGTGAAGTTAATATCTCTTCACTTATATTGTAAAATATGTTGGAGTTTTCTTTAGTAAAATAATATATAACCATCTCCTAACATGATGTAGAAATTGGAATAAGCCCAAAGTAAGAACAATAATAATAATGACACCCACAGTATAGATGTAAAACTCATATAGGCGTGATCTTACTAGGCAATGATGGCACAGTTGATATCGGAAACAATCTGCCTAAACTTTTATTTTTACCTTGAAGGCTATGCTTAAAAGCACTTGCATCAACCACCCAAAAACAATAACACATTGCTGGTGCCTGTCACTGTGAAATTGAAATTCTTTTGAATTCGTAACATTTATTTGCCTGAAGAGTATTGCGCTGGAGCGACACATCGACTGGATAGGTTATTATTATTTTGAGCTGGTTAACATGCGTTGCATACCTTCACTGCATTTGTCCGTTTCCAACCGCCTCTCACGTCGCTGAATTCTATCCACCGCGTTAAAAAATATTTATCAATCGAATGTCGATGAAAAAAATGTAGACAAATCCCATTGCATTCAACCTTAATTCACAGAAGATTATCAGAACTACTAAATCTTAATTGCAAGGACGGAAACTGAATCCATAAATCTACTTTCGCTACATCAAAAATATATTATAATAATCAACCGATATGACAATCATCTCAAGTTTGAACATATTTTTGAATAATAGCATCATCAAAACGAGAGACAAATGCGCACGCTAACTTGATTGAAACTATTGTGAGATATGTTTCTAACACAAAAACGAAAACGAAGTAGACGAAAACAAAATTGAACTGTCATTGAGCTGGCGCCTCTCTCTCAGGTTCAAAGTAATTGCTCAAGAAATGAGGACCGCTGCAAGTGACAACTTCTAAAACGGATTGGACATAGAAAACGGAGGAGAACACTTGTTTTTGGAAGACTGATTGCATGTCTCAAATTTAAAATATTCTTATGAAGCATCTTAGTCTTAGAAGCAAACTAAAGCTCCACAGTTCAACGATTCACACGGCAAAATGATTTTGTTCCACGACAATGCCAGGCCTCATGTTGCAAATGTCGTGAAATCTTATACTATCCGAACAAAGGTCTCTCTGTCACGTGAAACTGCTTCAAGCTTTTCACACACTTTTAGAAATCTAGTTGCAACCCGGGTTACAGTATTTTAAAAATGAATCAGGTCACTTATATTTTGATGCCAATTTTTCGGATGTGGACGGTAAACTTTGTATGAATTTTCTTCGCATCACCACAGTCCTGTCCTAGCCCAAAACTATTGATTTTCCCCTAAAGATCAATAACAATCAACCATCATCACGTAAGTAAATGATATCAACATTTTGGCTTAATACCTCGCATAACTTCCACCACTTATCCTCTGCCGTTCTCACTGCCAAAGAAATCAAAACAAATGACGCCAGAAAAAAACAAAGCAACCCTCATTTGTCTTCGCTCTCGATAGCCAGATGACTTCAGGCGATGATGAGGATTCGTAGCAACATTGCTCTGGTCAATATTCAGGCCAAAAAAAAGTAAACTAATCTTAGCTGTGTCACCGTCAACCATCCGACCTCCGTCCGTTCGACCGCCGCCGGTTTGTCCGTCTGGGCAAACCAAAAATAGAATCATCCCAGTCACGCTGCATTAAACTTTCAGACCGCGTGGTTGCATGAGATTAGCCAATATCATGGATGGCTTTAAGAAGACAAGAAGTAACTTGGAACGGAAATCGATTTTTCCTAACCTTAGCACGTCACACGGTCCCGTCAGCATGCAGCAGCAGCAGCCGTGGAAAGACATTAGTTTTGACAGGGTACGAAAATTTATTTCGCCTGCTGCGTTCGATGATTTCGTGAAGAGGAAATTGGGTGGCTGCACTCTGCGGAGCGAATCACGACCGGGGAGAAGGAGTCTCTTGGTAGAAAGTTGTAACCTTACTTACATATTGTTTAATAACAATTTTATGGCGCGCGCGAGAATGAGAGAGGTTTTTTTTTATGTTTTATTGTTCTGTACGCCCCGGAGAAGAACCTGGCCGAGTGCTCCTTTTAGCAATTTCGCGAACTGATTGCGTGGAGCCAGAATTGAAGGAATACAGGTAGCGGAATGGGAGTCTGCGCATACCAAAACTCGGCGGATCTTCCCCTCATCGGGAGGAAGGCTTTTCTGGCGGTTTAAAAAATTAAAAATTAAAATTTCTGAATGATGAATAAAAAATGAAGAATAAGGAAACAAAATTAAAGAACAATGTATAAAAAATAGGGAATCAGGGTTATGAATTTAGGAAAAGCAGTATCAAAAAAATAAATAACGAAGAATGCGAGATATGAGAAACAAGAAATGATTAACAGAAACCTTATGAAATAACAGTTTCATGTTATAGTAAATCAGCAATTCCCATCTCAGATCACTTGTTCGAACAATTCTACCTGAAATCCGTTATAAACAATTTCTATTCTTCGTTTTGTTTTGATTCGCTCTGTCCGCTGGCAGTCGCATTTGTTGATGCGCCTGCGCAGTGCGCCCCTCTCCAGGGCCTCTCCGCCAGGATTCGCTTTCCGTCGTTCACGGTGTGAATCCTGTGGTCTCGCTTTTCCACCCTGCTGCGGGCCATTGGCGATCCATCTCGCTTGCCCCCTGCAAGATGTAAACATAACACGATAACAATCGTCTTCGGATTTTCAGGACGGGCGGCCGCCTGCAGCTGTTGGACCGTATAACTTTTCTCTCCGGTTAGTTTTCCGATGACAGCTGAACAAACCGGGCGCAAAATAGGCTGCACTCGCGAACGGTCAACTCGAGCGGACGTGAATCGTACTAGGCCGAACGGAAACGGATACTTTACCTTACTGTACGGGACTGCTGCAGGTGTGCACACTGTGATTGTTTTCGCGTGAGGGAAAGCAGTGGGGGGAAAATTGAAATCAGCTGACTCTTAACAAAACGTAACAGCGTGTGACTTTTGCCGGTTCAACGGTTCCGGGATTGGCGAAATCGAAAGTGAGGTTAGTTTCCTGCCTTATCACGCAAGTTTCGGTATTCTGTGGAATGAGGGAAAGTAAGGCTTGCTACGATTCGTGTGCGGGGTGAATAATGAGGTTAATTCTATGTTTGACTTGTTGGTGTCAAAGTGACGCCAGGCTGATGATTGAAATCTAGTGGCCTACTGTTGCTGCTGCTGCTGCTGATGTTACTCTAAATGTGAACGCTGGATTGAGTGACTACTTGATAACAGTTATTTTTTTATATTTTGACTACCTGTCAAAAGCATAGTGACTACTGAAGGCTTCGTATATCGTGTATATGTGTGACAAATACTAATGAAAGTGGTCACATCAATTTAATAAATAATAATCTATCTATTAGTGAAAGTGATTGTTTTTATCGGGTCTACCATCTCGTGAAAACCAATTATCGCTGTTCTAATCCTCGTGCCAAAATTAGTCCCACAAAAAACGGCAAGCTAATCTCGCACAACAGCCTCTGACCACTAAGAAACAAATATACCGCAACAAAACAGAGACAGTTCCGGAGGTGCCCCTCCGCGAGCCTTAATTAATAACACTCATCCGTGCGTCGAGCGCACGGATGGCCGGTCAACCTGCCAACCGACCGGTTGTCACAATTCATTTTCCGCTTCCGTCGTCGCCGCGGTTCTGTGTGTGCAATGATGAACCACCAACGAAAAAATAAAAGGCAAAGCAATAGCGGAACAAAAACATAAAAAATAATAGGAAAAAAAAAAGCAAAATTGCAATGCCATTCTGCTCAACCGGATGAGGTTGCAGCATAGCTCTCCGTACGCCGGAGAGGACTTCCGGCACCACTGGTAGGTCACCTGGCCGGACGGAAAACAGTGAATCAGTCGCGAACTGTTGGTGAGGTTTTTTTTCTGGCCAGTGTAAATTAATGCCGTTGTTGAGCGGAACCGGACACCGGATTGTGCTTCTAGGGGTTGGCGTTTTTGGTTCATGACAATTAATCAAATACTGGAGGTTTTTTTGAAGGGTGTAGACTTGTTTAAACTATGACTCATAAGTGAAAAACGAACTTTTAGAAAAAAAGTGGCAACAAATAAGCGCTCGCTGTTACATCAACAACGACAAACGACTATCGCAGCAAGCGCGTTAAAATCTCTGTGGCACAAGGTCTAAAGTCTTGTGAAGACTTCACAGAAAAGTTCACACAAAACTTGGCTTTTTTTTTTAAAAAAACTGTTTGGACTAAATTTTTCAAAAAAAATTGAATACTTCAGCTTCAACATAAGAATCAGAGAATTAAAACTTTTTTTTTCTTTTAAGCTAAACACGATTAATGAAAAGGTCTTATTCGGTTTTTGATTCAGCAAAAAGCATCAAATTTAAAAACGGCTTTGTAAAAAATCTGTAGTTTCATTGAATGAAATGTTTATTGAATCAATCTCCAATAATTAGTGTTTTATATAAACGAAAATACCTTCACCGATGATTGAATTGGATAAATTGAATACACGAGGTTACAACAATATCAGATAGTTTCCAATATAGGGGTTTTCGATAGAATGAATTCGAAAAGGGACTGCGAATTTATTTGTGCATGTTTCGAAGAATTTCGTTTCATTCGACCCATAACCTTAGAAAGCATGTAAATGCTCTAGAACTATCAAAATATTTTGAATATGGATTTGATCAACACTAATAGCCCCAATGATGCCGAAAATTGAAGGGTTATCTTATCTAAGAACTAAGAAAGAATCTTTACTGATTTGTGGTATTGAAAAAATATAGTTTAGAAACAGGATCCCATTCGCTGCTAGTTTTCTCCAATCTCAAATGTGTGAAAAATTTTCTTTTGTTTACTTCTTTCCAGGAACTCTTTCATAGTTATTTCTATCCTCTCAATTCTTTTCTGTGTATCTTCAAATCTTCATAACACTAAGATTCTTTCTGTTTTTTTCACTTTTCCTTCTTGTTAAATCTGTGATTCTTTTTTTTCTGATATCTTGTTTGCTTACTTTGTATCGTTATTGATTTTTCTAGCAGCTGCTTCCTTGTGACAGATTATCACTTCAAAGTTACAGGATATAAAAAAAAAATTTGTTATGTAGAAAATCTTCAAAAACGCTGAAAAATCAATCATAAAAATCCTTTAAAAACGAAAATCTCAAGAATCTCAAATAGCTCGATTAAAAAAAAACAAAAGGTAAAAAGTGACTTGAAAAAAGCAGAAAATATCTGAGAAGATCAAACAAACAAAGAAAATGTCAAAATGTTGAAAAAGTGAAAACAGCTGATAACGTAAAAATATTTGAAATGTCAAGAGTAATAAGACACATCAAAGGTGGTCCAAAATATCAAAGAGAGTAAAAAGGGCAAAAAAGTAACCAAATGCCAAAAGAAGTTGAAAAATGTAACAGGAAGTGATAAATGTATTAAACATGTAAAAAAGGTTAAAAATATCAGTGAAAGTGAAAGACGCCAAGAAAATTAAAAAAGTGAAAGATGAAGGATGCCAAAAGAATAATAAGTGAGATATAAAAATGGAAAAGAGTCCCAAATATCAAAAAAGCTGAAAATTAAAAAAGTATCAACAAAAGATGTAACTAGCAAATATAATAGTCGAGCTCTAAAAAATTGTCAAAATGGCAAGAGAGGTCAAAAAGTCTTAGAAGATATAACCTATCATAAGTCAAAAAAAATCTGATAAAAACAAACAGCTAAAAGAGTCCAAAAAGAGTGGTTGAAAAAGAAGGTCAAAATATTCAAAACAGTTTAAAATTAGTCGAAATTGTCAAGAAAAATACCAAAAGGCCCTTCATGCAAAAATGTATCAAAACTGTCTGAAGAAATCATCAATTTAAAAACAGGATTTCAAAACTGTCAAAAAAGTAAAAAGTTCACAAAGCTTCGAGTTACCGGAAAAGTTCACAAACATTAAAAAAGGTAAAAAAGCTTAACTGTGAAATAGACAAGAAATCAAAAAAATATCAAAAAGGGGAGTTATAGCAAAAGGTATTGAATAGGTAATGTATAAACAATTAAACATGAAAATAAGTTATGCAGTGAAAAAACAAAAATGCAAAAAATGTTAGAGAGAGAAGCAAAGCAAAAGTCTTGATTGGGTTAAACATTTTAACACTATTAAAATGTCAAAAAAGGTAGAAAAACCAGTTGAGATATCAAAAATCATAAATGTTAAAATATATAAAACATATCACTTGAAGAAACAATACGACAGAAAAAAAAGTAAAAAGACACACACAGAAAAAAAAAACAAAAAAAAATAAAATTTCGCAGATGTTGAAATTGAGTTCAGATGTTAATTGAGTTCAAATTTTCTGAAAAGGCTAACAACAGTTTAAATATTCAAAAATGCCAAGAAAGGGGAAAATATCATGAATAATCACAACGCAGTAGAAAATAGTCAAAGTTAAAATGATCAAAGCTTTTACGAAAAGGTAAAAAAGGGCCGAAAAGGTTCAAACTAGTGGAATGGTAAAATGGCTAACAATGAATCTATAATGTCAATAAAGAAGAAAAATCATGCGTAGTAAACGATGGTACCTACCTAGGTCCAAAATATCAATTTTTAGGTTTAAAATTCTTTTTTGTTTGTCATTTGTGCTTTCCTAACAACATTTTATGTCTGTTCTACCTTTTACTCGCTGTTCATTCGTTTTTGCCACTTCTCATGTTCATTTGATGCTTGATTCTGCTTATTTATTTTCCCTTTGACATGCAGTCTATTTATGCGTTCCTATTCTCCTGGAGTCGTTCGTTTTTTTTTTTTTTTGCGTTATGCTCTTCTTATCTTCTCTATGCGTTCGTTTTTCTCTTTTATGTGGCGTTGCTTGTATATTTTTCACAGTTTTTGGATTCGCAATCGCTTGGTAACACCCTTGGTTTACTAGATTAAATTTAGAGTAAACTGACCAGACAGGGTGGAGAAAAATCTTCAAAGATCTAAAAAATCAGGGAATGCCGTGCGAATAATTTCTCGTTCAGAGGAATCAGAGAATAACAAGGAAAACGGAAATTTTGAAACGATACGGCTCGTTCTCGAATGACTCTTTAAAGTTAAATGGATTTATTTCAGTGTAAAAGACTAATACGGGACCTCTATTGTTTGCTTTTATATCTAATACTTTATAAAACTTCCACTGGAATTTCAGAGTTGCGTTTATGTACATTGCGCATTCTGCGTGCTGTGTGGAAAAAATATCAAGAAAATTAATAGCAATTTTTAGGGCAAATAAAGGAATAAAATCTTGAAAATTTTTCAAACATTTTTTAAAATCGTCCGAGAAAATAAACATTTTTAGACAATGTTTATACATCATGAATTGCTGGGCTAGGAAACAAAAAAAAAACGAGACACGAATGTGGAACTTTGGGTTTGCAACTTTGATTTAACCCTAGAGAAAGAAAGTCTGTGTCAATTTAACTCCTCGCCTTTAGTGACATTTCCCTCTTCTTTTTCAAATAGGGTATCGGTTTTATTATCGTCAGGTTATATCTATTATCGTCCGGGGGGTAATGAAGTCATAGAGAACTAATATGCAGGGAGATACTCTGCATTATTAAGAACCAAGAAAATTACGATCTTGAACATCATTTACCCCCCCCGACGATAATAGGTAAAACCTGAAGATAATAGAGCCGATACACTAGTGCGAATCCGTTCTTGTTATGTATCGAAGTGTTAACATCGCAATGATCACTCGTTATTAAATTTTAAACAAAAACTTGCATTTTGAAAGATTTAAAATTAATGCATCAATTTAACGCCAAAATAAGATTATCTTTTCAGGGTTAAGGATTATGTTTTTCGGACATTATAATTAGGAATAAATTTCTTATAAGTTATCCGTATAAGAGTATCATTTTTGATTTGGTTCTTTTTAGAGATTTCGTCTCTAGTTTATTTTGTGCTGAATTGAATAATCTTAAATCAAGGTTATTAAATTTAGGATTTTTAGTTCGGATTTTTGGTTTAACCGAGATAACTTTTTCAGAGGGAGAGCCACTCTACCGGAAAAAAGGGAAAAGCGAGAAAAAGACGGCAATTTCAAATTAGCGGGAAAATCATCTTGTTTGTCGTCTGCTTAATTTGTTCAACCATTTCTAAGGTAATATAGACGTAGAAACCTGTAATTTTTGCATGATGACCTAATTGGCTTTGATTGTTTCCACCGGTTATGGTAAAGACGATTTTTATAAATAGTGTACCTAATATGTTTCTACGTACGATCGTAATTGTAGCCGTCTAGGTTAAAAATATGAATACCTGAAAATATTTCTTCGGTGAAAATTTGTTTCATCCTCGATTTTTGATTTTATATTTAACAAAATTACACATTCTGATTTTTTGTTAAAACATAGGAAGAAGATATTAAAAATCAATCTGAAAACAACATTTTTTCCGCTTGAAATTACTGAAATTTTCGTGTAAAAACATCTTTTTTGTATCGTTTTTTTGACTACTGCGTTTTATTAAGGATTAAGGGCCACCCAGCTATTAATAAGTAGAACCTTGAAGGTAAAATATCAATTCAAGACATGGAAAAAACAGACACAGTTTATGGTGCATTCTGCATTGAAAAATTGAAAACGTAACGGTTTTCATTTTTATATATAAATGAAACATATCATAGTCTGCATTTCAACGCGAAATGAATGACAAATCAATTTTTGATTTGAATGAAACTTTGCATTTGCTTTTAACTAGAAGACAAAAACACTGTCATTTATTCGTTAATAAATATGGTTAAATTGCTTTTTACGTAGTTTTTGCGCATCTTTTCAATGCGGCTTTCGGAATTTTCGTTGGTCATCTCACAGATTCTCAGGAAAAATCGAATTTCCCTCTGATTATCTTGAATAAATTTTTTCTCTCACGCTGTTTATTCAAAGTGTCTGTTGAATTTATTTTAGGGATCTAGAGAAAATTTCTCATATAATTCATTGGCCTCAGCTCGCAATTTTTCTAAGTTAAAAAAAATGTTTCGATACAACAACAGATTAAACTGTCATTTAATTGTAGCGGAAGGTTTCTTATTGATTTCAGAAGTAAATATTAGAAAAAATTTCTTTCCTGTGAATTGTAGTGCCCCTAGCCATTTAGAAAACGCGCACCCCACCCATTCCAACGTGAACGATAGCCATGCGCTTGCTTTCACTATTGAATCAGTGGAGACGCTAGGTTGAAAATTCGACAGCGTTCTAGGGAATAATTTCAGAAGAAATTTAGCTCTTCACAGTAAGAAAACTTTATGTCGAGTAGCATATAAAAAATTGCCTCCATCGCTTATAATGGAAAATTCCATAATATCCCACGCGAATTCAAATGAAATTGAACATAATTTTCTAACAAATCGGGGTTCACGTCACAAGCAACTGAAATTAAAATGAGGAAATATTTTACGTGACGTGTAATAATCAGAATTTTTTACTTTGTAGAGCTCGATAGTAATATTTTAGCGAAACACTTTCTTCTACAAAATTCTCCAATATGATGGAGCGCACATTTTCTTGTAATCACAAATAAGGGTGACCCAAAAATTCGATGGAATCCAGCATGTAACTTTCTTGTCTTTGCAGATAGAGTTAAATGATGTTCTCCAATGTTGTAACTCCGTCAATTTTGCGGAGCTTTGTAGATCAAAGTTGTTTTCTATCTTTCGCAATAACCGATTTAAAGCTATTTTACTGAATCATAAGAAGAAAACTACAGATGCGGCTCAAAAGCTCAAACTGAAAAATAAATGAAACCTTATTAAAGATTAAACAGCTAACCATTCCTGTGAATTTTTGTATCTCTAGCTGTTTCAAAAACGCGTCAGGAGCTCTCACCCACTCAAACGCAAACGATAACCGTGCTCCTCCTTTCACTGTTGAATTGGTGGAGACGTTTAGTTAACCATTTGAAAATCATCTTGTATGTCTTCTGCCTAATTTGTTCGACCATTTCTGAGGAAATATCGAAATTGTTGTGTCCCTAGCCATTTCAAAAACGCACCATAGGCTCCCACCCAGTCCAACGCGAACGATAACCATGCACCTGCTTTCACTGTTGAATCGGTGGAGACGCTAGGTTGATCATTCGACATCGTTCTAGGAAACGAGTAACTCTGGATCTAGAGCTCGATAGTAATACTCTAGCGAAAAACTTTCGTCTCCAAAATTCTGCAATATGATGGAGCGCACATTTTCCTGTAATAATAAATAATCCAGTATGTAACTTTGTTATCTTTGCGGATAGACATAATCGATGTTTTGCCTCGTCAATTTCGCGCAGCTGTGTACAAAAAAATCTGACTTTCAAAATAACCGATTTAGAGCTATTCCACAGAATCTCGAGAAGAAAACTATAGGTGCGGTTCTAAAACTCAAATTGGAAATAAAATTAAAGATTATAGTCATTGAACCATTTCTGTGAATTTTGGTATCTCTAGCTATTTCAAAAACACGTCAGGAGCTCTCAACCACTCAAACATGAACGATAACCGTGCGCCTCCTTTTCCTGTTGAATCGGTGGAGACGCTAAGTTAACCATTTAACAGCGTTCTAGGGAATGAATTTATGAGGAAATTTGTTACGCATGATAATTTGAAGAATATCATCAGGAAAACCGGGAAAGAAGCGGCTAATCGAAAATTATTTTGAGGGTAACCGTATCCTGTTAAATGAGTTTTTCCCAAAGCAAAAGTGGAAACGACGAAATCGCTGAACAATTACTCTGCGACCTTTCGTCAAACATCATCATCTAAAATTCCCAGGAAAGGTTAGAAAGCTATAATCTTTTTAGGGTAATTCTTTTGCTTTTGTCGACCAATGTTCTACAAGTTATATAGTTAAACAATTGCACTGTTAAGGGACAAGCTACCTGAATTGTTTATATATAGAAAAGCAATGAGTCAATGTTACTGCCCTGCGGCACTCCAGTGAATACAGATTTCATTCAACTTCTGAGTCCATCACTATATACAAAATGTTGCGTGTTGTCAAGCTAACTCTGTATTAGGTTTAGAGTGGAATCTTTGGGCCTTTGCTCACTTCGTATGCCATTCATGTAAAGTTTTTTTTAGTTAAATTTCATGATCGAGTGTAGAAAGCTTTTCGAACATTCAAACCATTATTTTAGAATCCTGTTTATATTAAAGTTCCTTAACTTAGTGATTGCTTTCGACGTACTGCAAGCTTGTTTAGTTGAAATTTGCAAATTGGATAGTATGTGAGCACCCTAACTAACACACAGAGAATCCTGAGTGACAATTCTCATGACACCCATTACTCGGTGACGGAATCGTGAAAGAAATCGTTTTGCTCAAGAATCCAAATTTAGGAATCTTTAGGCTTCGTTAGAAAAATCTCTCGGATTCGCATATACGTATCTGTAAACGATCCGATTTGTACTGGAAATTATTGTGGTTCTACACGTTGAGGTTTGAAATTTTATGGTAAAATTTTTATGTTACAGAGTATTACAATACATGTAATGTTATTATAAACATTATATAGGTGATAAAGGCGTTCTGTGTGAAGCAAACGTTTCGTAATTAACACAAGAGGAATGTATTCTACAATTTAAGAAAATTAAGATTATGTTTCGACTAAGTCCCCTTAGACATTTCTACGCGCTTTATCTGTGGAAAGTAGTACCTGACATACGCCACCTTCGACTGCAGAGCGCCAGTATAAACTGTTTGGCCCGGATTTGCGTTTTTGAGAAGACGGTGGATCTGATTGAGGAAACATAGATTTTAACTTAGTTATCTCTCTCGCGAAGTGTCATACTTTTTCAGCTACAAAACACACTCTTCATACTTTTTAGCTACAAAACACACAAACAATTTCAAAACTGAACAATTATGTCATGATGTTCAAATAAAATTGAGTCGGAAACGTCACGCTAGGCACAACGATAAAACAAGTACCATAAAAAAAACAAAGTAGCGAAGGGGAGAAGGTTTCAGTCAATTGAAACGAAACATTTCAATTGCCGGAAGACGATGCTAATGCAGCGGGAGGAGTAAATCGTTGACAACCTCTCCTTTATTTTTTTGTTGGCCGTTTCACACCTAGAAGGCACCTTACCGGCGTGAAAAATCCCTCTTATTTGTTTGCAGGTATTCCATTTTCTCTTTTTTTTGGCTCTGTGCTATCCTTAATTCACCGCAAAGAGCAAACACTTCCGCAGACAGCCCGCAACAAACCGGCTAACGGGAGGGGGGGTTTGCAGCGCAGGATTTTCTCCCACTCTTTTGTTTGATCCAGTCGTTTATTTCTTGTCTGCGTTTTTTCATCCCTCCTGTAAACCACTTCCGTCACTCGAGTTTCCATTGAAACGACAACGAACAGTTTGGGGAACGTTTTTTTCCCCACCGTGAATGCTTTATTCCCGTTTTTGTTCAGCTGTTCGCTAATTCGCTCCCGACCTGAGCTAAGGTCGGCAGCTAGACAGGACCAAATTAATTTATTATCTTCCTCGCTACAAGAGCCACCGGTTTTAAAAGCGATGATGATGACAACGTGCTTGCTGGACTCTGGAGGGACCGGCGGGCCACCAGCAGCATCAGTCACCAGGTGTGTGGCCACTGCAGCTGAGTCTTTCCTGCCGGTGTGTACTCTACTAGTTGACACCTGAAATGTGCAATTAGGGCTAGTTCATTAGGAAGTGTATTTTGATGAAAAAAAAAAAATTAAACAAACCGTGCGCCTCCATTGAGGCCCGCGAAGCGATGGAGCCTCACACAAATTTCCGGCACTTTTCTCAGACAGTCCAACAGCATCCGCAGCGATAACTTTCGCGAGCTGGTTTAATTAAACGGATTCGTCTTTGCGTACCGTACCAACCAGCCAGTCAGCCAGCAGATGAGAATGCATTTCAATGCGCCAGTAAATTTGTGTGGATTCTTGCCGGAACGAAACTACGGAACAGGCTGGCGCAGTGAAGCCACTGGAATTTCGCAGTTGCTACATTGTTGTAATACCGGGTTCCCGGGTTTGCTGCAACTCTCGTTTCAATCCGTTTCCGTTGATTTGATTTTGATAAAATCGATAGTCGAGTGCATATAAACTAAACGCACCACTCTGTACAAATACAGACACTGACAGCAGCAACTATTTTTGTTGACGAAAAAAAAAACTTCACAGCCTGCTTTATAACCAAAGCTCACGAACAAAAGAAAGCAATTTGGTTAAATGAGCTTTTGTTTAAACGAACGCGAAGCTTCTGATTTTAGAATCGAATCAGCAGCAGCAGCAGCAACAGCAACGCGTCTAAGCCTACTTTACCTCCTCTCTCTCCTTTTTAGTGGAAAATTAAATTAAGTGGTCTGCTCTTCACCAGGCGCTACACTCTCTGCTCCGCGTGTGAACGCGCCATTAGGGAACGATTAAGGCGGCAGCCAAGCAGCAACCTTAACCTTAACAGTTTCTTAGGAAAAAAAAAAGAAATTTTTAATAAAGTGGACACGTTCTGTTTATTCCTCGTCCTTTTCACACAGAATTGAGTGCGATTGTGGTTCCAGAGCTCGGAAAAGTTGCAGACAGTTAGCAGTTGGTTGAGTTTGAATAAAAATCCTTCGAAATATAATCGCCAGTGTGAGTGGCGCAGAGAAAAAGAGAGTGCGAAAAAAGTGAAGTGCGAATCGGAAGAAAACCAGCAAAAAATGGCAACCGCCAGCTTGCTTTGACAGCTTAGTTTTGTTTGTCGGTAGACGGTGGCACTTGCTGCGGCGTGGCGGTTGCATTAGAGAAATTTTGTTTCGATGGCTGGTGCTGCAGCTGTTCAAACATCAACAGCGAGGGGGTGAGTTTTGGAGTTAAAAGTGTTCAGGCGGAAGCATTTGCGGAAGAAAAAGTTAGTTTTGATGTGCGGGTTAATTAAAAATAATTGCTTGTTAAACGGTGTGACAGCGGCCGTTACAGTAGTGAATGCGGTCGGAGCAGCAGGGTCGATTGCTGCATAATTTGAGTGCACTTTTTTACGCTGTTTGTCCTTCTGAAGGCTAGGGAGGCAGTTCTTGGCTGGGATAGCGTTCGACGGAAGGCCAAACAATGCTAGCTAAACTAGGTGTAAATATAGTTATTCTACTAGTACTAGGGAAAGGTAAGTGAAAATTTTAACTTCTTATTTAAAGCTATTTTAAAGTTCCATCCAAGCATCCACCCAGAATCATTGAATGGACTTAACAGACTGTAGAATCTTGTTCAGATTGGTTGAGTGACGATCAGAGTGGCGACACTGAACTGATTTCCATTTGAGAATAGGATGGATCTAGTACTACTGCATACTTTTACACTTTTATTTCACTTCACTTTTTAATTCTATCACTTTTCACTTATCACTTGCAAATGCGCATTTCAGCGCTAACTTAGCACCTTCATCAGTGCTTAGATGGACTGCTAAGAAAATAGTGAACCCTTTGAATTTTCGTAGCTAAGCAGGTAAAAGAATTAAGTCAGAGAACGTAAACAACTTGAGTTGGGTAGAGGATCGTGCGGCCTGGTGATCCATGACTTGTCGGGGAATTTTAGGTAGACATTTGAAAAGCCATGAGAAGTGATTACCTTGATTACTATTAAGAAGAGTAGCTGGGTTTTGTTTGAAAATTTCTAAACTTTCTGCGACATCTAATTTCCAAGGGGATACATCATATTCAACAACTAACATCATATTCAACAACTACCCTCTTCCGATCATCTGTTAGTGGTGTGAGTGTTGTGTAAGATTTCCTGTGTTGGTTTCGTATCTTTTTATCACAAAAAGCTTGGATGGTTCTTCTATTATATTCATTCTGCTCACCAATTTCAAAAATATATTCCATTCCATTTGTTTTTCCTTCTTTACTGAGAGGTAAAGATTCCATACGGTGGCTCAAATGGTAAAAAGCAGCCATTTAATGCTGGAAGGAGCGGTTCGAAGTGCTAGGTATTACCCGTTTTGTATGCGTGGTCTTCCTCAAGATTACGAATTCGAAGTGGTTGGAGTTTTTAACAACAACTACATCCAAAAATGGAAGCCTGTTGTTTTGTTCAATTTACAAAGTAAACCGGATGTTTTTATGAATACCATTCAATACTTCTGGAAAAAATTGAATCACCCTGTTTTTAAATGCAAAATATATCACCCACGTAACTCGACCAACGATGGTAAGGAGTCTTTTTCTTTTAATTTATTTTCCAAATGGGCCATAAAAAGTTCACATAGGAAAGGTGAAAGAGGATTCCCCATATGTGCTCCTTTTGTATGTTTGTAGAATTTCCCATGAAATGAAAAATAACTGTCTTCCATGCAAAGTCGAGTTAACTTCAAGTAACTGCGTACTTTAGTTTTCCAATGGTTATCACATCGTTGGGGGAGAAGCCAATCTTCCTAAAGATTTATAGCTTCTTTCACTGGAACACTTGGGAAGAGTGCTGTGACTCCAAAAGAAATCATTATCTCATCAATATTGATACCCTACGACGATTTTAAAATTTCAACAAAATCTCCTGTGCTCCTAACAGATCGACCAGGAAATTCGTTCGGCATTGATTAAAATTCCCTGACTAACCATTTTGCCAATTTTTCCGTTGGGGCCCCCACAGCAGAAAAGATCTCTCTCATTCATTACCAGGTTTCAGTATTTTTGGAAGGCCCTTTATTGTAGTGAGAGAGGGGTTTAAAACACGAAGACTCTTTAAAGCACCACCAAAAATAGGTTGGCATTATGTAATAGTTTTTTTCCATATTTTTCACCATGTCGGCAAGAGGGTTGAATCTCTGTGTAATTTTCTCCAACATGTGTTGATCGTAGTCATTTTAGTTCCCCTTATAAGCTATTAAATAGAAGACAGGTTTATTTCGTAATTCTTTAATTGTCTGTAAATCTGTGTTATTCCTTAGGAGACGTGGATTTTTTTTTTGAAATTATCCAAGAAGGATGTACGCACTTCACTAGCTTGTGCGGTTGAAAAACTGCATAACTTTGTAAATTTTCAAAAAAAAAAAAAACATAATATCGGGGCAACTTGAAAACTAAATAAGTGAGTTTTCCCCAAAGCCAAGGTAGAAGCGACAAACCCGACGAGCACTTACTGGGCGACATTTTAACCTCCTTCTGCATACACAAGGGGCAAAACTCACAAAAATGGTAAAAAAGTTACAATCTTCCATTTTTTTCTCGAAAAAAAGGCCAGCAGAAGACTTTTAATGGGATCAGTTACATTGAAATTTTCACAAAATCCAGTCCACAAGATCTAAAAACTTTAACAGTCCAGATTCTGAATAAAATTATGGAAGAATATGAAGGAATGAAGTGCTAGAAACTTTGTGTGAGAGTCTAGCTCGGTCAGTCTTGGAGACCTCGTAAGGATTCGGAAAAACTAGTTTGGTGACAGTGGCCTCCTCAAACATTTCTGCGAAAGTGCGCATAGAGCGCTCTTTCAGAGGCCACTTGATTTTATTTCGGCGTTATTTGTACGCGGGGCATGCGGAATTTGGCCACAGTAGAGACACTTTTCAGTACCTTTATCGCAGACGTTATTGCCTGCAATCCAGTATCTTTACCGGCTTAAAATTGGAATCCCTAAAAAGGCTGATATCAATATTGTTCAAATCGATTGTGTAGTTTCTAAGATAATGAAGTTTCGTGGTTTTCACATTTCGATACATTACAGACGGAGTTACAGTCCGATTACAGCAAAATTCAATAGGGTGTTATGAGGCAGCTAGACCTTTCATTTGATACTAATTCTATGGAAATCGATTCAACCATCTCTGAGAAAAGTGAGTGAGTCCAAGTAGTCTTCGGTATATGTTTCTTCTCATAGCTGAATTTCACATTTTTAAACATAACAGGCAAAGTAATAATCCGTTTGCAAAAAAAATCATTGGAGTCTTATGGGGCAACAAGACCTTCTATATGACACTGATTTTATGAAAATCGATCCAGCCATCTCTGAGAAACATGAGTAAGATTAAATAGTCTCCAGAACACGTTTCTCTCCATAACTTCTGAACCACATGTTCAATCCTCATAAAATTCAAAAGTTAAGGGTTTTTTAGGTAGCCCCTTCATTTGAAACCAATTTTATTCAAATCGGTGGTATAGTTTCTGAGGTATTGTATCGTGATTATTACCTTTTGATACATAACCTTTAAACTAGAAATCAGATTACAATAAAATTCAATAGGGTCTTATAGGGCAACTAGACCATTCATTTGCAATTAATTTCATTGAAATCGGTCCAGCCATCTCTGAGAAAATCGAGTGAGATTGGGAGAGCGTTACACACACACACACACATGCAGAAAATGCTCAGCTCGTCGAACTGAGTCGATACGATACGATATACGACATTCGGCCCTTTTGAGCACTTTTATACCTTTATTTTTTGCAGCGATTGCTATACCTTTCTAGGAGAAAGGCAAAAAGTGAAATGATAGAAATGACTTTTAATATCAACTTCAATCCCGAGCAAGGCCGCAAACATTGAAATAGTACAATATTAAATTTGAATGATGTTGAGGCCTCATATTTTGATCGTAGCTATAGTTTTTAACAGTCTGCGGGTTAAGTTTCTTTCTATAACTTTCAAACCACATGTTTGAACATTATGTAATTCATTGTTTAAGGGTTTGAAAGCCCATTAATTTGAATTCAACTATGTTCATAGCTTCTGAGATATAAGAGCGATTTTTACATTCTGACGCAGCGCCAAAACTAAAAGTTTGATTACAATGAAATTCAATAGCAACCTAAATGGACCCTTCATTTGACCCCAAGGTAGAAAGAATCGGTCAGACAATTTCTGAGAAAAGTGAGTGCAAATCAAAGGTGCACATATACTCGTACACACCCACACACAAACATATACACCTATACATGCATACATGCAGAAAATGCTCGATTCGTCGAACTGAGTCAAGTAGTATATGAGATTCTGCCATTTGGATCACTTTTCTACCTTTTAATTAGCCAGTGATCGTTAGGCGAAAGTCAATATGTTTACTTTCATTATGGGATTTCATATTTTTATGAACAACGGACAAAGTTACAATCCGATTACAATGAAATTCAATAGCAACCTATGGCGCAACTAGACCTTTCATTTGCATTTAATTTTATGAAAATCGGTCCAGCCATCTCTGAGAAAAGTGAGTGAGAAAAAAAAGTTGCACATACACATACACACATACACACATACATACATACATACAGAAAATGCTCAGTTCGTCGAAAGAGGTCGAGTGGTGTATGACATTCGGCCATTGGGACCACTTTTATTCCTTTGGTTTTTCCAGTGATTGCTATACCTTTCTAGGAGAAAGGCAAAAATACTTCCCACAGGCCCGGATACAACTTCGCCCGATGGATCAGGTCTTGTGTGGCTCCTTTTCCGACTCGCAGAACTCTGTACCCGCCCGGATCGGACGGAGAAGCGGAAGGAAATGCTTCTTCGTCGATGTTGGCAGTTTTAATCGGGGAATGGAGACTTGTTTTAAGCAGGGATACCTTTGACTTGGATGCCAGCAAGTTGACCTTAATTTTTTTCAAACAAAAAAATGCCAGCAGAAGACTTTTAATGGGATCAGTTACATTGAAATTTTCAAAAATCCAGTCCACAAGATCTGAAAACTTCATCAGTCCAGATTCTGACTAAATCTTGGAAGAATTAGAAGGAATGAAGTGCTAGCAACTCTTGGCGAGAGTCTGGTTCGGTCAGTCTTGGAGAAACTAACAACAACCTCGTAAGGATTCGGGAAAACCAGTTTGATGACAGTGGCCTCCTCAAACATTTCTGCGAAAGTGCGCATAGAGCGCTCTTTCAGAGGCCACTTGATTTTATTTCGGCGTTATTTGTAAGTAGGGCATGCGGAATCTGGCCACAATAGAAGATCTTTTCAGTACCTTTATCGCAGACGTTATTGCCTGCAATCCAGTATCTTTACTGGCTTAAGACTAGATCCTTGAAAAGGCCGGTTCCAGCCTTCAGTAGGTCCTCGGCGGTATTCCAGTGTGAATAGCCCACAAACAGCAATCTCATTTGTTTGCTTGAAAAATACTTTCCACAGGCCCGGATATTATTCCAGATACAACTTTGCTCGATGGATCAAATCTTGTGTGGCTCCTTTTCCGACTCGCAGGACCCTGTACCCGCACGAATCGGACGGAGAAGCGGAAGGAAATGCTTCTTCGTCGATGTTGGCAGTTTCAATCAGGGAATGGAGACCTGTTTTAAGCAGGGATACCTTTGACTTCTAGCAAGTTGACCCTAACATGGCCATCGATTGCTTTAGAGAGAACATTAATGCAGGCACTATAATCTGCAAAAAGCGATTCATTTAGCGAGTGCCCGGTTCTGGTCCAACCAAGCCATCGAATACAACGCGTACCATAATTGTAGTGCTGGAAACCCTAATAACTGGGAGGTAACATTAGGACCGTCCAATTTATCAGCGGAAACAATGCTCATATACTTTAGCGCGGCATATTCGTCCATGAAATCGTGGTATTGCTGCTTTAAACCAACGTCTCTTTCTAATTTTCGCTCCAGTGATTTGAAGCGGTTCATGGTTGTCTGCTTCGGCTCGCATCGACGGTTTATTGCTGTCAACGATGAACACCAGCTTTCCGATGTCTACCTTCGTCGGAGGTTCCCAATTTTTCGTTCTACCTTGCAGTTGAGATAAGTATTCTGTCCACCAATGCTTCCAGAAGTATTATAGCTGCCATTGTACCAGATGCCAACGACTCATGCGGTTAAGTTTCACGTCAGTATAGTCAGGTTCTGGAATAGTTTGCAAGGATTAACGGTTAACTTTTAAGAAATGACCAGGTTTTAGCGCCTTCATATCACTCGGGTCATCTGACATTAGAGTGAGTGGGCAATTTAATTTCTTCCTATTAACTACATGAAGCAATACATGTTTCGCTGAGCGGACAGCAGCCTTCCAAAGGCCTCAGAAGTGAGGGGCAGTAGGTGTGTTGAAGTGCCATTGCATACCGTTCTATGCACATTCCTTCGACACCTTCTCTTCGGGCTCTTTGTCCCTCAGTCATTTCGATTGGAAAAATGCAGTTCTCATACAAGTGTCCGCTAACGGAACTGCATTGTTTCTAGATGGTCCTGGTTCTTCGGTTGTCATTTTTTTTTCGCCTCCTCCATCTTTTCGGAAGCGAACCAGTGTATGATGCCGACCTTTACATTTCCGTCACATGGATGGTCCAGACCCAACCAATTTGGATCCGATTCTAAGGACCAGCTTATTTGTATTTGTATTTGTATTTGAGTAATCCGTCTGACAATAAATAGTCTTGTAGGTGAAATGACGACTGACCTTCCCATGCCGCTTGGGGTAGGTTATTATTCGACTGGTGAGTTGGAGGTCCTAGTTCATTCCGGGCCGGGCAATGGAGGTGCCAGAACAATTAGACCTTTATGTCACTTGAATAACGGCTTCTTATTGATGACACTGGCACTACACGTACTCTTATATTCGCTTTATTCTACTGTTCAATTATTCGATGAGTAGATTTAGGTTGATTGTTGGGTTCCCCCTGTATGCGGCCCGTCGTTGGTGAATACTACGATGAGCTGACGATTATTCTTCCTTCTCGCTGCTAGAGATCGATAGAACGATATCGATCAGCACTCCGACAGCATCTTGATTGTGTACATCCCTGATTGTGTACAATATGGATAAGACAGTGGCTGCATGCGTTCACTTGGGTGGCTTGGTAGCAGAGTGAAATGATAGTACCTTCGACACGATTTTTATGGGCCTTGGCTTTCTGGAAAGATGACAAATAGGGCTTCCCAAATATATAGATATATCTTAAGATTTCACCTATATAGCTATAGTTTCTTTATCACAAATGATTGCTGCGATTCTGATTCGCATTCTAACGCTGCGGATCGAGTGATCATTTCTAAATTAGTGATTTTTTAGATATTCTTGATTTGATAGTAAGCCATGATGAAATTAGCTCACTACTGCCAATGTTTTTATTATTGTTTTCTTTATTTGCATCTGTTGATTTCATTGTGTATAATTAAGAAAAAAATAATTATAATTATCGGACAGATTTTTGTGCAGCATATTTGTAACTAAAATGTGTAAAAGGTTGCAAATAAAGTTAAAAAAAAAAATAACAAAAAACATAAATCATCTTATTTATTTGAAAACAACCCATTACATATAGGTGAGTGTTATGAATATATTTGTATATTTTAAGAGCCCTGTCTTTCTCCTTTCTAAAACAGCCCAAATTTGTAGAATTGCTTGAAAATGACCAAGTTAACATTTCTTCAGAAAAATATATAACTCAACCAAATATCAGCTGATTTTAATGAAATAACTTCTATTTAATTCTTAATTGAGTATAGTTTCAAAGTGCTAGTATATTTGCGGCAAATTTCAAGTTAGGTTGAAAAATTTCGTGGAAAAAATTTGATTTAAACTCGAATAACTCAACATGTTTTGATGTGATTAGTATAAGGCTAACTAATAAGATGGTTAAAATGAATAATCCTATTTTCCGATTTTTCACTAATAGTAAAGCATTACTAGCGCACAAACGAATCAAACTCTTTTAACCCAGCCTGCTTTGATCGGACGCTCCATAGCTAGCCATGATTCAAAGAGCACCCGCGCGCGACCCTGTTTATGATGGATATTTTGCTCCGTTAATCGATTCAGAATCGCAGAAAATATCCAAGCTACAGCAGAAGGAAAAAAAACCTTCACCATCGAATCGCCAGATAAGATCCAGACAGCCCGAGAACGGGGCTACATAACTGGCCATCCACGGTTCTGCTTTTCTGCTCTATCTTTCATGTAAGGGACCAACCAGCACAGCACGAGCGCTTCGTAATAAAATAATCATGGCGCCAGACATTTTGACGCCGAAATATTTTTCCACATAAATTTTTAGCTTCACTTCAGTCGTCTCGGAAGTTCTGGCTGGCAAGGCAACGCGCGCGACGTGGAAGGACAAGAAGCTACATTATAGCAACCACTTCGCGTCTTCGGCACGGCCAGCAGTGGGGTGATGTGTTATTGTTTGGCACACGATAGACTGGCATTCTGGCAGCAGCAACAGCAGCAGTAGAACGGCAATATAAAAATTTGCTGACGGGGCATCCCCTCTCGGTGCTTGACTTTCCGTACGTTCGTTTCCAAGACGTTCGGATGTGGGAAATGAAGGGGGCAGGACAGCCACTTGGCGCCAGCGAAAACCTGTCTAGAATCTTTGGCTTCCCGGAGGGAAAAAAACTGGGTCGCTCCAGCAGAAGCTTGGAAACTATATCTGTTTGTTTTTGTACTTGCGGAACCCAACTATTCTTTGTTTCCTCGCGACTTGGCTCGGTCTTAGCATCGTTTTATTTTTCCCCTCTCCTATGAATGGTTGTGAGTGCAATTTTTTACCGATGATTTAGTGGGACTGACCCTACTAGCGAAGAAAGCGAAGCAAGCTTCGCCTGACATTATGTCAGAGGGTCTCTCCAGCAGCAAAAGATTGATGGCCTGCTGCGACTCGGTGTAGTAAATAAATTGTCCAGTTGAGTCCATGTTGAGAGGCTAAGTTTAATCAAGTGATTTCGATGCTGTCCAGTATGAGCTTCCAGACTTCATTGGAATTCATCTCTCACCTCGCCGTGCGCAACAGGAAGAGGATCTCATCATCGTCAAAACAAATTGTACGCCTAGCCTGCTGCGAGCTGCTGGCCAAACGAGACAATGCTAATCCTAGCAATCCCCACGAGAAGCACGGCCTCGGGAGAGCTGTCAATCAACGATGCTAATAAATCCTAATCAACTTTAGCACCAGCGAACGAGAGGGGACACGTTATGGCATAAAAATAAATAAAATATTAAATCATCACGAGCACGTAGCACAGCATCCAAACCACCGACGCTAGCCTGCGGGTTCGGAATCCGATGCGTTTTTGTTCCGCAACGAGCACCAGATTTTCGATCATTGCACGTTTCGGATATTCACTGTCACAACTTGGGAAATGAAGTTAAATTCGTCACTCTCCTTACTTCGAGAGTCCAAAACTCGTCAGTATTGACATTTTGGCAGGTTGAAGCTTCCAAGAATGAAACTCAATCAATTGTTCAGACAATAAAGTTGACTGCGCCTACTATGATAGCAAAGTCAACAAAATGTGGGCGATTCGCCCACATTTGGAAGCCTGAGAACGATGACATGTTCTCCGCCCTGATCATCGTGGCCTTGTATGGCCGGAAGGATTTTGTGGCTGTTGTCTACCACAAAAAAGTGGCGATTGATTTCAGTTCAGCCCTCAGCCTAGAGTTACAGTTTGTTTAGAAGAATTCGATCTCCGATTGGGGATGGGCTGAAAGAGTTTTTGCAATATATCAATATTTATAAAAGTGTTTTGTTCAGAGAAGAAAATTTCGCCTGTTATATTTGATTCATTTTTCAACAGTTTGGTAATATCCTAAATCCTATCTGTCTGGCGCCGTTCCCAGTCGGTCTGTTGATATTTGGCGCAAACATCGATGACCACTTGTCGATGATTGGAATTCAGGCACTGGCTTTAAACGTTAGCAACCAAAATTACATTGTGACACTAGTGAGAGTGCATATAAATTCTAGTGGTAGCCGCCCTCAGCTAATGACAATGCAACAATTAGGGTGCCCTTTTTCGGCCATGCTGTACAAAGCTAATCGAATCGAGTAATGTGGGGTAAACTATAAATTGAACATAGATCTAGGGAAAATGTTTCAATCACTTCAGTCCGGTTCCACGCAAACTCACGTTACCGGTAAATTGAAAAATGGGGTTCACATACCTGAATAATGCGGAGGCTTAGTACAATCGCGGTTGTTTTGAAGATCGATTGCGCGTGGAATCGGATTCAGTCGGGGATTGGTTTTTGGTTTGGTGTGAATGCGGCGTTCAAACACTCCAGGAAAATTAATTCGGTTAGGGAAATTTCCCCAGTAGCCGTGGCTCGATTCAAAGCCATAAATCCATTTTCAATAAAATACGACTACAGTGGAGTACATTTATTGAATCTGTTACGATGATGTTGTCAAAATAGGGGGTGTAAGCTTCATACAGCAACCTTTTTCTCTAGAACCATACACCGTCGTCGTCGTCGCCATTCGCTTGTGAAATATGAATAGCAAGAAATTTTGGAATGATATCAATTTATTATTCACTGCTACATACTTCATCTTCTATCTTGATAGATTAATAGTTTTATTTTTTCCTCGCTACATCCCTCGACTTCCGAATCCTACCACTGAGTTTTATAGGATGATGCTCTGCATTGGCGAAGCATGCCATGCTTTTTCGATGTAGCTTTTATCGTCATCGCAACACACAAGAGCACGGAGCATAACAGTCAAAAGGAATTTCTTCCCTATTGTTCCTTGTAGCAGCAGCAGTGGAAGTCCGCACGGCACCGAAGACTGACTTTTGCCGGCGGCCGGGAATATCGTTTGCGGAAAAACCGTGCAGGAGCAAATTTATTGTCCCGTCGTTCCGTCGTTTCATTCCTTTCGCGCGTCTGCCAACAGATCGGGGCACTTCCGGCATCGTTTTTCGCACCAGCAAGAAAGAAATGAATACTTATCCATGCAGTTAACCGGGCAGGGAAGCAGGTACCAGGATGTGGAGTGGGGTTGAGTAAAAGAGCAAAAATTTTACGATCAAACGGGCCATTTGATTATCTGTCGGTTGGTTGTTTGCTTGTTCACTCGACCGGTCGTATACAGCTTTCCAGCCTCCGAGAAGAGCTACGGCGTGAATTTTCCAACCATTCACCGGCCTACTAAGTGATTCTACACGTGCTAGCTAGCGTGGCACAATCTGTCGCGAAGCAAGAAAGGGGGAAACAAACCTGGCTGTCATGTGTGCCTGTGTGTGCGCTTCTGCTTCGGTGCTAATGGCTCGAGATGTTGCTCCATTACCGTGACGTAATACCGTGGGACGAGGGGAAAACATTAGCCTACTACGTGTGCAAGGTTGACTGTGATTCGCTTGAGGTGATGAGTGGCATACTGTGAGGTACACACATCAAAGCACATTGTGGTGAAATATAGATAAAGATTAGATTCCAGTGCAATTCCAATTATTTGATAACATCATTCAAGCGAATTTTAATCAATGGACGACTGGGCGACAACTCAACTCAACAAGTTTCTAATTAATTTGTGTGCTTCCGATTTTTTGGAACCACAAATTCAATTGTATTTACCGCTGGGGAATCGCCCCGCATACGCAGCAAAATCCATGCCTACTTGGTTGGTTCCCAGCCAATTTCCACACCGCAGGCAGGCAGTTTAATGTGGTTACAATTTACACAACCCAAACACTCGCAGCTGGCGGAAAATTACACACTAATTATGACTGAGCAACCCGATCCTAAAGCAGGCCGGTGACAAGTGATGTATATCAGTGCTAAATTGATGGGAGGAAAAAATTGTCAACTTGAATGTTGTTTCAGCTGTTGATTAGCTGATACAATTTGGATAATTTGATTAGTGTCGCAGCAATAACTGCCACACGTACTTCATGCCATTATGCTGCTCAAAGGGTGAACACGAAATAATACGCACTCTGCCGATTGAACCCGGTATAAAATTATTACGATTTTTTTTATTGTGAGTGTGCAGCTTGGTTTCACAACACGTTTGTTTCGATAACATCATGGTTTAAGCCAATGATTTATTTAAAATGAACATATCCCAATGCAGTTTTGGGATAAATTACTCATATAATATAGGGCTTGGTTTGTACCTTAAATATTTTTCTACACTATTAAAAATGTGCATTTCAATCTTATCACCAACGCAATCGTAAACTTATTGAGGATTGCAATAATCGTCGAAAATTGGTTATTGGACTTAACTATGGAAAAGAAAATATGTCTGAGCGATCGTAGTATGCCTGCAAGAGGTTACCACTCTCGACGTGGACCGGTGGCTGACTGTAGTGTAGTGTGATAGTGAACACCTTGGCACGATTTTTTTATGCATGATAAGTTCTGGATGAATTGGCTTCGAACAAGAAGCTTTACTCAATCACATTGTACAGCTCTCGGCAGGGAGTTTACGGCAAACCATTTTAAAAGCGAAAATCTTCCAGTTTTAACTATGTATGATATCCTGCGAGCCTCAACAATAATTCGAAAGATTGGCCAAAGTAATGTACGATAAGGACAAAAAAAATATTTCGTTTTTTACCAATTTAAGATTAATTCATGTATTGTGGATGCATCGCGAGCGTCTAGCGGCAACAGACTTTGGGTAATTCGGGTCTACTGCACAACTTGGACGATCAGATACTTCTAGAGATTGGCGGCCGCTCAGAATATCGATTGTTGGTTCCGCTACCGGTTCGTCATTCTGAGTATCCGATGCCTAACGCCATTTTTTAGATGGGCAACCTTTCTCTCGTATTGCCTTTCGGAGTCATTTGATTCCTATCAATCGGAGTCGGACGCTGTGAACTTCTCCTTGAGAAAATTTGAAGATAGCTTGTTCGAAGGGAGCAGATTTTTCATCAAAGCAATATCACCCACGGCGCTTAGCATTCTCTTTTTCTTTTTGAGAAATTTTCTTGGCCAAATCCTGGTCCCTGAAATCGGAACATGGTGGTTCGGATTCCAAATCTTCAATTTGAGGCAACTTATAGCATAGTTGTCTTTTTTGTAGTAATTCACTGGGGACTTTCCCGGTAATAGTTGCTTTCGCAATATTCTTTGAACTCCGTTGAGACAAACTGCTTAGCATTATCGAGTGGTTTAGTCCTCGGTCGACCCCACGTTCGGAAAATCCGTCTGAGACTGGATGAGATGGATTCTCCGGACAGTACTATTTTCATCATCACAATTTTTGGAGATTTCCAGAACCGGGAGCCCTGGGTTTACCTTGAATATCGTCAATAACTTCTAGATCATCATATGCAGTTGATATGATGAATTTCCGTTTTTTCGTTTATCTTCTATTCCACTCTCTTCAATCTTCTCATATCGGGGCGAATAGTTTTCAAAGAAATAAAAGCCAGATTCTCAATGAAGCAAGTTTTACTTTTGACTTAGGCTAGAACTGCCTTGGATGGACCACTTCCTTCAGTGCACCACCCTTCAAAATTACTCAATTTTCTCTTGTTAAATATCGGACTTACCTTAAATCGGAGTTTATAAATATTTCTTGTGATTCTGGTGCATATTGGCTTGATAATATGTTTCCAGATGTTTGTTTTTGCGAAACTAGCTCTCGGATTTAGGAAAAAATTGAAATAAAATCACAAAATATTACGATTGTTTTGATGTTCATTTTTATATATGTGTGTGAAATAAATTACTTTTTTACCAGCTCAGTACTGGTATAAGGCAGAAAAACCGCCAATCAGAAAATTAATTTTTTGACGCTCAAGCTCGCGTTTGATGCCATAGTGCTAGCTGTTGTTCAGACAAAGCAATAAGAACAATGTCCACTTCACATATCGAAATGTTTTGGTCAGCAAATAGCACCCAATCCAATTTCCGAACGTATTTCTTCATAATCCGCGATCTATGCGCCTTCGCGATGCTGGGCCCATAACCTGTTGGGCAAATTGGACATTTTAATATAAATAAAAACACAATTTACCGTAAGCAACGTGTTAGTTATAGTTTAATTACACATGGAATAAAGAATGACAAAATATGTGAAGAGATCGCATCAGCCAATTTTGGAGTGGACAGTATCGGTTTTCTGTCAAGATAGACCGGAAAGAGGCACGCAATACGAGGAGCGCATGAATGATGACAATGTATGGTATCTAGATACTTCGGGAGTCACAGTCTTCATAATTCCACATGGATCTGTATGGATGAGATCCAAGACGTCCTCCGATTGTCCTCAAGCTTTCTTGGGAAAAGATACTCGAACCATTTTACTTTCAATTTTCGTGTTCCACAGTATGAATCTCGATACCAAGTGCAAAGTTTTTCCGTTCGAGTTCGTGGATTACTCCAGCATCCCATTCGTATATACAGAGTGAACTTTGATGATTCTTTGCAACTGCTTGAACTGCTTGAACGAAATTTTTATCAAAATCTGCTGCAAACTTCCAGATCTTCCATTCACATCTGCATCTTGTTTTTGGAGTAGTTTACATAACTTTTTCTTATGATCCCATTCACGATAATGATGACATACGATGCTCCGCATTAACTTCTCATTGGTCTTTAAAACAGCTTCCGGTCCCTTCGAAGATCCAGGATCAACGTAGCGCCAGAGAGACTCCCTTACAAGCAGCGGCTTAATTTGAAACTTATACCTAGAAGCCTCAGAATTGTTTTTCGCGAGTTTTCAGTGTTTTGTTTTGAATCTCCAAACGTATCTTCCAGATTGCGATTAATCAAAGGCTACTATGCTAACCCAAAAATGTTCTGGATATTCCTACATTTTTCATAAAAACTACGTAATTCTGCTCCTGGGGCCGGCCTACTTTGAATCTCGAGCTGGCCCTTGGGGGACTCTTTGTCACCTGTTTGTGTTGCGTCATAATTATGAAATCCATACATAATAAAACACTTCGCTTTCGTGTTATTGAAATCGTCCTAAAATCGAGGCTGAACATTATTATTTTGAACACCACCCGGACACTTTTATCTCCACCTCAGGACACTATCTGGGAGAGTAGAATAGCGGGCACTCTCACTCTCAGACTGTCTTCCACTACCACTTGGTTTGGAATAAATTAGAATATTTTATTCATGTAATTCAGCTGCCGTTTTTTTGTTTGTTTGCTAGAACCTCAAGTTTCTTTGTTTCTACTTTGCTTCGTCGTTTTCCGCTGAGAAAAGGTCATAGCTTCATTCGCGTTTTTTTATTGAATTTTAACTCTTAGATAGATTATTATTTCTTATTAAATTTAACCTTCTAATTTTATTCCGTTCTCATTCTCGTCCTCTTTTTCAGAAATCAAAGCAAGCTGGGAAGAATGGTGGACATACGATGGAATCTCAGGTGAGTCCAGTCAAACTAGAAAGATGCCTCAAACTATATTTTTATGTGTGTGTGCGCACGTGCAAAGGTCAACAAAGTTCCTTTCTAACTACACTTTGTCACGGCAGAATGCAATATGGCGCACGTAATCGTAATCGGTCTGTACTAATTTCGAAACGAAGCCCATTATTAGGAAGGTGCCAGTCTCTAATGGCAAACGATAATGTTAAAGGGTAGAAAAAATTATCACTGCTGAAATGGAACTGTAAAGTGACACGGCAAAGTTTTAACCGAACACGAGTTTAAATGGCTGAAATCGAAACTGAAACTGAGTAAACTTTGGCATTTTAAAAATGGGGAAAAATCACCCGCGAGTGAGAACGTTTTTTTCCGGCCACTGTGATGTTAATGAAATATTTGTAAATTCTATTGAAACGTGAATTGAACAAAAACAAAGAACAACATTTGCATTTGCAAATTCCACGCTACAGTTTTCCAATCCCCAGGCGTAGATTGTTGATACCTGCTGATCGAAATCTGCTGTGGGTTATCTGTTGCTGACAAAAGATTCCCCCAGCGGCTATCAAGCTCTTGGTAAATCTCAGACCCCCTTCTTCCCAGTGCGCTATCGGCAGTCAGCTAGGAAGAAAAATATCGAGTGAAAGTTGCGCTACTGAGGAATGCAAACAATTTTCTTTTAGCCTTATCAATTATTCCCATTTACGTTCAATTCTGGCCCAGTCTGTCTTCCGCACACTGCTGCCGGCTGTCGTCTAGTCGTCTTGAAGGTAAAGAAGCGAGAACGGAGTTCAGCAGTTTTGAGATCGAAGAAGGCGGCGGCGGAAAGCAAATTCTATCTTCCCGTTGTATCACGCGGCATCATTTCTGTTCATCAGACAGCTACCCAGGAGGCTATGGAATCTCACATTTTAAAGTTCCTTTCCAAGCTGACGTTCTGCATGCCCTCCCACCCCTCGGCTGAAGCCGGAGAATCTGCCGAGTTCATTGGTATTCACGGGGTGCAGAAATGTTGGAATTCTGGTAGGTATTTGCGCGAATCTGCTGCGTTTTTTTTCGACAACTTGTTTTCACCCAGCGCCCCGGAACGAGGGGTTACGGGCTCGGAAAGATGGCTCAATTTTAACTAGCGGAAAAGCACGATTTTGCCCCTCAGCAGATTACAGACTGGCAGACAGGCAGCCATGCTTCAGCGTGTGGGAGATTGTGTGTAATTGCTCAACGATAAAGTAAGTGGCAGACAATTGAACGCTAATCACGTACCACTTAATTCCGGGTGTTTCCCTTTCCGTCGACATGTCTCAATCGTAAGTGGTGGAAAATTCAAGCAAAAAACCAGCAGATGGAGCTTGTAAATCGCTGGAGAATTCGTGTAAAAATTATTTGTGGGAAATGTAGAGCCAAAGTCTACTTTTAAATGAACAGAAACAATGTGTGATTGCTGTTGAAGGCTTGAAACATTCACGAATGAAATTGCATTCCAACGGCCGTGTCGGACCGGAAATTACTCAGCCATGACATAAACGGACAAGAGAACCAGACAGTCTTGACACACACAAAAAAAAAAATAAATAAATATAAAACAAAACAGAAACGAGTAATATAAAAAGAACTGTTTTTTTAACACGTGCACTCGCAACTCGTTGGATTCAAACGCAGCCTGCCTTGATGTTGTCATCAGTATTTATTTGGTGAACCATTAACATTTGATATGTTTGTCCTGTGAGCTGAATTCATACAGGCACCAAAGAAGGCGGGGAACGCAGCAGCATAATTGAAGTGCTCCCAGTCGGGATAGGTGACAACCGTCTGCAAATAATAGTATTTTGTTTTTCATCCACTCGTTCGTGTCACACCCGTGTGGTGGCTAAAAACGAGAAAAAAAACGGCATTGCGGATGACTTCTAGAGGCCACTTCAGCGGTCATTTTTGTGGAGATACACACCCACGTCGTCGTGACAGCCATCCGATCTAAATTGTCCCCCGGGCAGCAGACAAAAGTTCTGCGGAAGCCAAAATCGAATTCAGCGATTACTGTTGGGAAAACTAAAGAGGTTAATCAATTACACACATCGTCAAACAACCGAAACAGAGCCTGCTTAGTATGTAAAACAGATCCGCCAAACAACAACCACCAACTCGTGGGGGGAAAAGTTCAATCTATAAACGAGTTTCGACAACTGATCCGGTCTCGGGACTTTCAAAACAGTGGGGGAGTGCAAGAATCAAGAAGCAAAACAATGGTAAAAACAAATAAACCCCTTGTGGAAAACTCAAACCCGGCGTAGAATCATTCGATTCCAACCGGGCGAGGAGATAAACTGGCCGAGATAAGGTCGCAGCAGTCTGCTACGCCTTTCAGCGAGGTTTTGCCCTCTTTTATTTAACTCTCTTTTTTTGTTTATGTTTTGTTTGGTGGAACAATCCACCGCACATTGGGATGGAAAGAAGCCACAGAAAATGCAAAGATGTTATACATTAGAAAACTACAATGAAACTTACCAGTTTCGGCACGCAATCACCCCACAATGCGCCGGAAAACTTGGATACGAAGGAACGGTCCGCCGGCGATTCTACGGCAATGAACGACGACGACGACCTTTGGGCCCACGTAAAAGTTAAAAGTGCGGGAAACACTCCTGGGAAACAAGTGTTTCCCCCGTCAGGCTACAGATGATCACGATTGTTTGGATTAAATGCTGAAATTTTACAAAAAAAAAAAAAAATAAGCATATTTTAAAACACCTTCCGTGAATGAATCAACTCGAGAGAAAAAAATCACAAACAATACGAAGAGTTCGCATTAGTGGGGTCGCACTTATAACCTAATCGGCAGAGAGGGAAGGCAGAAAAACGAACGACTTTTGCACCGCAGTTAGCTTGATAAGGCGGTGCCTTTCGATGTTCTGGCGGGAAACCAAAGCAAACCATGCTTGACTCGTAAAGACATATTTGGCCTAGACATGCGAAAGTGCTGTTCTTTCAATTTACAGAGAGTGTTGTGTTGATTTTCCCTCTTTCCTCCCCTCCCCATAGCTTAGAGTTTTGCGTTAGCATATGCGAAAGAGGAGTGGAACGTTTGTTTTATTGCTTTCGATTAACTGATGGATCAGTTAAGTGCATTGGAGGGCAAATCCTAACTCTGATTACAATTTTTATTCCTTCTATTTTCTGTCCGCAGGTCCCGCCTTCTGGGGTCTCATCAATCCACAGTGGAACATGTGCAACAAAGGCCGCCGCCAGTCGCCGATCAACGTGGAACCGGAGAAGCTATTGTTTGATCCCTACCTGCGGTCGCTGCACATCGACAAACACAAGGTAAGAAGCGAAAATGACAAACAGGAAAAACTTTTCCGTTCGATGATCCGCTGGGGTCAAGAAGACGTCGTCTTCTTTCAAACACTTTGTCACCGCCATGAATTTGGTTAACGGCGTTTGATGACATTTTCACGCTTCCTTCTTTTCCAAGTGTAATCACGTTGGCTTAGAAAAGCTTCAACAATCTTGTCAGTGTCGGGTAATATAATCAGCGCAATAAAATGCGCTCTAAAAGCAACAAAGCATGCCGGAATAAAAAAAAGTTCGGAAATTAAACCATTTTTTGCTTCCCTTCTCTCTCTTTTTTTCCTGATAAGGATAATATTATCCGATGAGCCTCGGAATGTGGAAAAATTCATTCACAGCTTGTTTCTCGTTTCTCGCATTATATTTCTTCCTTCCGGTAAAGATTTCCGGCACACTGCACAACACCGGTCAATCGTTGGTCTTCCGGGTGGATAAGGACACCAAGCAGCATGTGAACATCTCCAGTGGACCGCTCGCCTATCGGTATCAGTTCGAGGAAATCTACTTCCACTATGGGACCGAAAACAGCCAAGGCTCCGAGCATCACATCCACGGGTACAGCTTTCCGGGGGAGGTGAGTGTTTCTCTTATGTGTTAGATCTTGTATCATTGAAGAAACATTACAGAATCGTTTTTGAGCCATTTTGAAATCATTTTGCAATCGTTTTAGAATTATCTTTGAGGTATTTCAAAATTGTTTTTCAGCAATTTTAGAATTATTTTGTAGTTATTTTGATGATTTTTCAATGATTCTAGAATTATTTTAAATTCTTTAATGGTGTTAATCTAGTGATATTGTTTCAGACCAATGCCGCCTCGTTCAAAGCGGTCTGGTTTACGGGGCAGGCCGCTAAGCGAATAAAGCGTCCCCCTAGCAGTGCCTTAAAATATTAATGTTCATTCACGAGTAGATGGATTGAATTAATCTCAGTGTAAGCACATTTATTCTCTGAGGCAACTCAGTAGCCTATGCTCATTGCAACGATGCATGAATATCTTTTATTATATATATATTCAATGACAGAATAGTGCAATGAATATCAAAAGCCTCATAATGATATTCAGAGAAGCATCGGTGATAATCAATCCAAGTAGTGAAAGTCTGTCCAGACGCTGTACATTGCACAGTATAGTATAAATTGTCGAATAAAAATAATTTTTAATTTTCACTATTTTGATATGATTTTCATTTTCGACGATCAAAATATCAACACGAGTGTTAGAGTTTATGGTGAGTCCAATTCTCGCAGCTTCCCTTTTGAGAGCCGTAAAGGCCTCCTAAACTGCTCCACGGTTAACACTAATTATATCAATGTCGTCCGCGAAGCCCTTAAGCTTGTGAAACTTAGTGATGATGGTGCCGCTCCTCTGCACACCTGCCCTTCGTATTGCACCTTCCAAAGCTATGTTGAACAGCAAGTTCGAGAGCCCGTCACCTTGCTTCAGACCATCCAACGTCACAAACGCGTCCGAAAATTCGCCCGCTGTCCTGACGCATGATGTGAAACCATCAAGCGTCGCACGTAACAGTTTGATTAGATTTGTTGGGAAACTATGTTCTAGCATTATTCGCCAAAGCTCGTTGCGTTTCACTGTGTCGTACGCCGCCTTAAAGTCTATGAACAGATGATGCGTCTGCAAGTTGTGTTCTCGAAACTTGTCGAGAACCTGTCTCAAGGTGAACATCTGGTCCGTTGTAGATCGCCCCACTCGAAAACCGCATTGGTATTCTCCAACAAAGGCTTCCTGCTACGGCCTCAGTCACTGGAACAGGATACGGGAGAGAATTTTGTAAGCGGAATTGAGGAGGGTTATGCCTCTATAATTACAACAGTCGAGCCCATGTCCCTACTTGTAAATAGGGCATATGAGTCCTTCCAACCAGTCCGTAGGTAGTTGTTCCTCAGACCATATCCTTAGGAGAATCTGGTGAATTGCACTACACAGCTGCCGAAGTACATGGTGGCTGGCAGAGAGCGTGGTAGTTCTACGGGTGTTGGTACTGCGGTGGAAATGGATGGGGATACTTTCGAAGTGGTCGACGAATTTGTTTATCTTGGTACTCTCGTGACATGTGACAACGAGGTGAGCCGCGGGGTGAAGAGACGGATTGCGGCGGCGAAAAGGGCCTATTACGGATTGCATAGCCAGCTTAGGTCCCGTAGCCTACAGCTCCGTACGAAATGTGCGCTCTATAGGACTCTGATCCCCCTGGTGGCGCTCTACGGACATGAATCGTGGACGTGGAAGGAGGCCGGTTGACGAGCGCTTGAGGTCTTCGAGCGTAGAATCCTGCGATCAATACTCGGAGGCAAACTAGAGAACAGGGTGTGGCGCAGGCGCATGAATCACGAGCTGTACGAAGTATACAAACACGCTGATATTGTCAAGCTGATGAAACACGGCAGGTTACAGTGGGCTGGCCATGTAGCACAGATGGCGGATGAGCGACCGGCAAAGATAATATTTAGTAGAGAATAGAGGCCGATGACTTCGAGGCAGACCGCGCACACGCTGGATGTGTGCTGTCGACGAGGATGCCAGAGCAGTGGGTGTAAGGGGAGACCGGAGAGTAGCAGCCCAAGACCGAGTTTTGTGGATTCGGCATAGGATCTTAATGATCTGTCGCCATAAAAGTAAAGTAAGTAGGTTAGAGTTTATATTGTCGGTGTTTATCGGTTGTTTGCTTTCATGAATATCAACGGTCGCATGAGTAGTATGATTATCAATACAAAGACGACTGAAAACCACTGCTTTTGAATATCATGACAGTGAATATTCTCAGCACTGCCCCCGAGCATGTGTAGAAGCGGTTGGTTGTGCTAGTCCCTCAAGATAGCACGCCGAATAGTCTTCTTGAGCGGCGACTACGGGAAACCCATGGGTTACCGTGGTAGGGAAAAAGCGCCAGGAAGACACAAAACGCCAAGACGACGGAACGACCACCATGGGTCAAGAAGGTGAGGGGCAGAGATGACGCCTTCATATTCAAGACGGACAAGTCTAAGTGCTTTGAAGTCTTGAAGAAAATGAGGGGCGAAGCCCAGCTCAAGAATTTAGGGGCGGATGTGCCGTCGATTTCGCACTGGCGAGATGATTCTTGAGTTCCGAAAGGCTGCAAAGAATTAGAGCGTTTTCTACAACAACCTGTGAATATACTCTAACAACCGGACGTTTGCTTCAGGTGCTTCGAGAAAGGACATAAGTCCTTGGGATGCGAGGGCCCGGGTAGGAGCCAATCATGCAGGCACAGATACTATACCAAACAGCCTCTGAGTCGTTTCCGAACCCCTATCGCATCGCTCCCATCAACGATCACTGAATTGCTGATAAGTTCAGCATGGCAGCCACATGGACGACAAGCATGTTCCCGGTTCAGAAAGTTCCTCAAGAGAAGAAATGGTGCGAAGTCAATCATCGACGTGACGTTCTCCAGGGACAAACTGGAGGGAAGACGATGGCTACACAAATAGCGACAACAGTCGCTGTAGACAAAAACGTAAAGCGGCAAGTGACGGCCAGAGTCAACAATCGGAGAGTAGACATCGCTTTTCAATGCCGAGGTATTTGAAGAGTCAATGAGAAGAGAGAGCGAGGGTCAGCTCCACCCGACTCCTGACCAACTAGTTGCCATAGGACTTGCAAACATAGGGATGGGAAGTCACCGTTTCACTGGTGGACTGACGCGATGGCGTACCTTCGCAGTGCGTGCCTTGGGGGATGCAACACGCGTGAACAGACGAACAGAGGAGCTAAATAGGGCGCGAATGGCAAGCAAAAGGGTCTGCTCCGATATGTAATGCGTAAGTGCCAATACGAACCCGTGGGGTGATGCCTACATGATCGTTAAGGCCAAGACCAAAGGCGTGTTGGCGCCTGCAAAGCGGTCATCAGCGATGCTGGAGTGTATCATCGAGAAACTCTTTTCACGCCACGAGCCAAGTCCTTGGCCTACGACGGTCAAGTCTAACGTCTGACGTTCCAGTATCGCAAACATAGGTCAGGGATGGTCGGCCAACTTCCCAAGAGCAATGACACCAGTGTCGAGGTTATGGAGGAGATAATGCTTACGAATGAGGAACTCATCGTGATTGCCAACGCCATAAAGAAAAACAAGGGACCGGCACCGGATGAACTACCTAACATGGCAATCAGGATGGCGATAAAAGCGTCCCCCGGACTGGAAGCTAGCCGAAGGCTGGAAATCTACCAGAGGACCCATCGGCGTATAGGCCTATGTCTGCTGGACACTCCACTGCTCATAGCGCTTGCGCTCAGAAGCATGTTTGTACCGGTGTCACTGTACAAGATTCTGAAAACTTCCAGAGTCGAGTACTAGTTTACAACACGTAGGAGGTCAGAAGTGTGTCTCAATCACCATAGGAGTACCTGGCCCAGGTGTCGTGGAATGTCAAGTAACGCGAAGCCAAAGTAGGCGGTCGCCTGCGAGTCGATCATCGAAACATTTGAAAAAATAAAACTCTAATCATAATAATAATTTGAATGATTGATTGGGAATGTCGCGGCCTTGTAGCGGGCCTGAAATGCCACACTCCCAAATCTGCGGTTCCGTTCCCCGTATCTTTGAGCAAGTGGCTTAAACGCTACCTCGAAGAGGACCACTTGCCTGTCTTGGCTTGCCTGGTCAGAAACTCCGCCTCAGGGCGGGTCAGGGTCAACAACTGGGAGAAACGAGAAGGCAGATGCATTAACCTGAGGTACTGCGTCCCAACTTTCAATCCGAAAATCAACTTAAAATTAACGCAGAAATTCGCGAAAATATTCCTTAGCCTCAAAACACTGAGCTCGTGAATTCTCCTTCCTGGAATAATTCTAAACGATTAACGATCTGATTGCTGTCCAGCGTATAGAAACCAGAGTGCGGGGACAGTATTTCCAAGCCATGCGCTTGGAGTAACAAACAACACACTACAAGACGAACGCGGGACGTGAGATATCTTGGACTACCTAATTCATATCAAACATCAGTTCAATAACAGGGAAACGCACTATATCAATTTAACAATATAACAAGCATGCTTTGTTTCACTACTAGCTAAATTTTATAGTGTGCGAGGGTGGAGAACTAATGGCTATGCCATAAAGCTAGTATTTGGGTTGCAGTCTCGGCTGAATTTTAACTTTGCGCAGGTTTGTGTATTCACGCTCCAACGGCTACTACCTCTCCTGTTTGCACCTAGCGGCGATCTACTACAACCAGCATCAATCTGCAGTCACCGCACCATCCAGGTACGGTTGGCTGTCTAAGCAACGGCGTCGATTCTTGCAAATAGCAGGCGCCGATCATTCCGATCAGCGGATTCGTCCGGTAAAATTAAACGGCGGATAGCGGGACGGGTCCTTGTCTTAGCTGATGGTGCGTCCCAGGAGTGTGCGGTTGGAGGGTGGATGATCCCTTCTGGTGGTGTGATTTATAACTTCGCCGTCGAACGACTTTTGTTTTCACCACACTTGCTGGCAAAGTCTCTACTAAAATTTTAACTACTCCTAACATGCGCTAATCCTCGAATAAATTCGAGAACAACATGAAATCACACACTCTGGCTTCTTTCGCCGTTCGATTATTAATGATCGAAGTGGGATTGCCCCTCAGATAACGAGAATTTGGTTTGAAACCGGAAATTTTACAACGAACTTCGACGACAAATTCAAAGCCGAGACATTATCTCTTTTACCCATTAGATTCGTGCATCTACCCATTGACCTGCACTGGCTAGGGTTTTTACTAAGAAGAACAAGCAAGTGAGTCGCTGATTCGTGCTTGAGATTTTGGATTTGGAGAGGCTAAAGGAAGGAATATTCAAACGGCTAACTCGTACTTGTACGCCTGGTTGGCCAACTATTCATGATGCTAATAGTAGATCAGCTAGAAATTCGAAAATATATGGAGCATTATTACGCAAATTGAAATTCACCAACATGATTGCTACAGCTTGCTTGGCAGTGCCTACTTCGCCAACTCCTTTTGATTATGTAGCCCAAATGTTTGTCGCAAGTCTTCGAATCATTCAACGACCAGCGCCTTCGTGGAGATGTCCGCCAACTGCTTGTCGGTCCAAATAGCTGCGATGTGGTCGCTTATAAAATGATGTTTGATATCAGGTTTTAGGCCATCCTCATGCAATTACGGTTGTCCTTATAGATTGTCACTAGTGCGTAATCTTAAACACCAACATCATGCAGGAAACCAGCTAGGCAAGACATTCCAGCCACATTCTTGCTTGACCACGATACTGTGGCCGTAAACTTCGAACAAGAATCCACTCACTAATTTGCTGAACTACTGTATCTGCCTCAGTGTAAACGAAACAATCTTTATTGGATATGATGTTCTTTACAATAGCGATTTTATTTTATTTTATTTATTAATTTTCGAAATTGAGAGAAGGGACGACAAGAAACTGCAATCCATGGAGAATAACCAAGTGCGGCGGATGATGATTTTAGTGTACGTGGAAGAATATAGGTACTGACGGTAATGTGGAGTTATAGTGTTCTGTAAAGGTTAGCTTGGCGTCTAGGATTACTCCTAAGTCCCTAACAATCTTGCATTTTTGTACAGATTGATTTCCTAGAGATGTTACAATAGGTGGTATTTCAATTTTTCAATTAAATGTTATTGCGTTACATTTCTTGACATTGAGTTGGAGTAGGTTTTTATTGCACCGAGTGTAGACATCTTTCTGGAATTCTTCTGCGTCGCTAGAGCTGCTGATTTGGGGGGAACCTTGGGGCACCCCAGAGGTGACAGAAATGGGGTTTGAAAGTTTGTTTTGGAAGCGCACTACAGTCGAATCCCTTTATAGCGACATAGCAAGGGATTTATTATTTATTTATTCGGCATTCCGTCATGACATAGCCTAATAAACAAAGTTTCTCCAATTCACTCGGTTATTGGCTGCTGCTCTCCAATCCCTGGGACACCTTGTACTCTCCGCCAGATCTCGCTCCATCTGGTCTACCCATCTTGCTCGCTGCGCCCCTGGTCGTCTTCTTCCTGCCGGATTCGAGGCAAACACCATCTTCTTCGAATACTGGGTTCGCCGTAGAGTTGCGCGAGCTCATGGTTCATCCTTCGCCTCCATATTCCGTTCTCCTGCACGCCGCCAAATATTGTCCTTAGTACCCGTCGTTCGAAAACTCCGAGCACTCGCAGGTCCTCCTCGAGCATTGTCCACGTTTCATGCCCGTAGAGAACAACCGGTCTTATGAGCGTTTTGTACAGGTTACACTTCGTACGGGGGCTTAGTCTGTTCGACCACAATTGCTTGTGGAGCCCATAGTAGGCACGACTTCCGCTGATAATGCGCCTCCAGATCTCACGGCTAGTATCATTGTTCTCGGTTACCAGTGAGCCAAGATAGACAAACTCGTCGACTACCTCGAACTCATCACCGTCGATCGTAATGCTACTGCCTAAACGATGTCGGTCGGCTTCGGTTCCGCCGGCTAGCATTAACTTCGTTTTAGACGCATTTATCTGCAACCCAATCCTCGCTGCTTTGCGTTTCGTTCTAGTGTACTGTTTTGCCACCGCCGCGGTTGTTCTGCCGACAATGTCCATGTCATCAGCAAAGCAAACGAATTGACTGGATTTGTTTAAAATCGTACCCCGCGCGTTGATGTCCTCTCGATTTATTACACCCTCTAGCGCAACATTGAATAGCAGGCAAGAGAGACCATCACCCTGTCGAAACCCCCTGCGGGATTCAAATGGTCCCGACAATCCACCCGAAATCCGCACACAGCACTGTATCCTATCCACCGTAGCCTTTATTAGTCTAATCAGCTTCCCCGGAAAGCCGTTTTCGTCCATGACCTTCCGTAGCTCTTTTCGGTCGATAGTGTCATACGCGGCTTTAAAGTCAATGAATAGGTGGTGCGTGGGGGTTCTGTATTCACGGCTTTTCTGAAGGATTTGCCGTATGGTGAAGATTTGGTCCGTCGTAGACCGTCCTTCCACTAAGCCGGCCTGATAACTTCCTACAAATCTGTTGGCTAGGGGTGAGAGGCGGCGGATGATGATTTGGGAAAGCACTTTGTAGGCGGCATTCAGGACGGTGATCGCACGATAGTTCCCACAGTCCAGTTTGTCGCCTTTCTTATAGATGGGACAGATAACCCATCCTTCCACTCCTCCGGTAGCTGTTCTGTATCCCAAATTCTCGCAATCAGCCTGTGCAAACAAATCGCCAGCTTTTTCTCTCGGAAGATTTGGGTTCGCTGCATCTTCTTCTGTCTATGTTATTCCACGTTCTGACGAGTGGCATTCGTCGTCGAACCACTCTATTCGTTGGGTTTGTCCCACATGACGATGACGTTCTCCGCTACGCTGTTGATGGCTGTTCTGATGGTGTTCCAACAGTCCTCGAGAGGAGCTTCCTCCAGCTAGTCCTTTTCCGGCAGCGCAGCTTCGAGCGAATGCGCGTAGTTTTCGACGATGTTAGGATGCTTCAGTCGCGCGAGATCTAACCGAGGCGAGCTTCGGTACCGAATGTTGTTAACAACGGAGAGTTTTGGGCGCATCTTAACCATCACCAGGTAGTGGTCCGAGTCGACGTTAGCGCTCCTATAGGATCTCACGTCAATGATGTCTGAGAAGTGCCGACAGTCAATCAGAACGTGGTCGATCTGTGTTTCTGTCTGATTTGGTGACCTCCAGATGTACTTGTGTAGGAGGTTGTGCTGGAAGCAGGTACTACGCACGACCATGTTCTTGGAGGCGGCAAAGTCGATGAGTCTTAGGCCCATTTCGTTGGTCAGCTGGTGCGCGCTGAACCTTCAGATCACCGGTTTGTATTCCTCCTCCTGGCCGACCTGAGCGTTGAAATCGCCGATGACGATCTTGATATCATGTTTTGGGCAGCGGTCGTACTCACGCTCCAACTGCGCGTAGAATTCATCCTTGTCGTCTTCGGTATTTCCGAGGTGAGGGCTGTGCACGTTTATGATGCTGATGTTGAAGAAACGGCCCTTGATTCTTAATCTGCACATTCGAGGGCTGATTGGTCACTATCCAATCACCCGTTTCCGCATCTCGCCCATCACTATAAAAGCTGTTCCCAGCTCATACGTGTTGCCGCAGCTCTGGTAGATGGCATGACCATCCCGGAACTTACATACCATTGAGCCCTTCCAGCACACCTCCTGCAGCGCTACGACGTCGAATCTGCGGGATTTCAATACTTCGGAAAGCACTCGTGTGCTCTCTTGGAAATTAAGAGACCGGCTGTTCCACGTCCCGAGTTTCCAATCGTTAGTCCGTTTTCGTCGCATTGGTCTGTGCCGATTGTTCCAATCCGATTTCCGAATTTTTTTGTTCCTCGTTCATTACTTGTAAGTATTTTACGGCGGCGGCTTGTAAGGCCCACGCACCAACCCCCTGTTTCGCCGGAGGACCATCGTGCAGAAGTACAGACGCCGTTTTGAGCCGCTCCTAACATGGAGGTCAGACGCTCGGAAACTCAAAAGAGCCCTCCTTCCCTGTCAGCATACGACCAAGTTCCTACCGGGGTTGGTTACCCGATCTTTCCTTGGTTGCTCGTGTCTCAGCCGGCACCCAGTGGAGATCGGGATAGGAGTGGCTGGATAAGAGGCTAACGTCCACATGTGGGGTATATTTTATTCCAGTAGGCGCTGGTACGCATTATCCAGCCGTTTACCAGCCAGCAAGGGTTGTCGTTATAGTGAAATGTCGCAATAATACGAAGAATTTGTGTATGTAGAACAAAAGGTACCGTTGAGAATGACGTTATAGATTTAGCAACGTCGCTATAGAGAGATTCGTCTGTACTATTGTCGCAACAAAGAATGACGAGTATGAGTTTTGGTATGCCGTTATAGAGGAAGGTCGTAATAGCGAAATTTCGCAATAAAACGAAGAATCTACTATATAAAAATGGAATTCCGTAACGCTTGGTCTTATTGATATTATTCCCTCAGTCTCTGAGGTGTACAGTAATCATCATAATTTTGAATCGTTCTAAACCAAAAATAATAAGCAGTGACATGTAGGGTTTTCAACATGAAAATGTTCGCTGATGTTCAGGAAAGACATTTGAGAAAAATAATGGGTATCTAATCACTAAAACTTGAGATATTATTCACAAAACTACGTAAAACATGCAAAATTTTGACTTTCTATGCTAAATTTGCCTCTAAATCGAAATTCAAAGCGATGACATATGGTTCTTTTTTTGAATAAAATGTTTGTTAATGTTCAGGAGAGACATTTGAGGAAAAATAATTAATATCTGATCACTAAAACTTGAGATATGATTTATAAAACTACGTTTAACATGCAAAATCATGACTTTTTATATTTAATTCGTCTCGAAATCAAAATGCAAAGTGATGACATGTGATTCTTTTTCCATTAAAATGTTCGTTGATGTTTAAAAAAGACATTTAAGAAAAAATAACAGGTATCTGATTACTAAAACTCAAGATATTATTCACAAAACTACGTGAAACATGCAACATCATGACTTTTATGCTGAATTTACCTCTAAATCAAAACTCGAAGCAGTGATCTGTGATTTTTACTATGATAAAATGTTCGTTGTGTTTAGAAAAGATATTTGAGGGAAAAATAATAGGTTCTGATTATTTGAAATTTAAATATTTTCTGCAAAACCACATGAAAAATGCAAAACCATGGAAAAATAATTTTTAAGGCTCAATTTGTCTCTAAATCAGAATTCAAAGCGATGACACGTGATTTTTTTCAATAAAATGTTCGTTGATATTCAGGAATGATATTCGAGAAGAAATAATAGTTATTTGATAACTGAAAATAGGGATATAATTCACAAAACTAAGTAAAACATGAAATATCATGAATATTTTGGCTCAATTTGACCCTAAATCCAAATTCAAAGCTATGATATATATTTTTCCCATTAAAATGTTTGTTTATGTCCAGGAAAGACTTTTGAGTAAAAATAACAGATTTTTGATTACTGAAAATTGAGATAATAATCACAACACTACGTTAAACAAGCAAAATCATGAATATTTGAACGAAATTTGCCTCTAAATCGAAATTCAAAGCTATGATATGTAATTGTTCTTCATTGAAATGTTTGTTAATGTTCAGGAAAGACATTTAAGGAAAAATAATAGGTATCTTATTGCTAAAAGTTGAGATATTACTTTAAAAACTACGTAAGTTTGAAGATGATTTTCAGCATACAGGAAAACACATTAAAATACTCTTTTTGAAATTTATATATATTATACATATAATACATGCAAAATTTTTGAATTTTTGAGCATGAGCTCAATTCGCCTGTAAATTAATTTTTTTTTTCAATAAAATGTTCGTTGTTCCTTCAACATCTGCAAATATTTTCTTGCAGAAGAATTTATGTTTTAATTTGGTGCGAGTCGAGCAGATAAAAATTACATTTCTGATGTTTTCGTAGTTTTGTGAATAGTAACACATTACGGGATTCGAAATACTTTTTTACTTTTACCAAAACTAGATCTTGGGACATTTGGCTAGTAGAAAGGCCGCATTTCATTGGTTTAATCTATTTTTTTAATTTCTAGGTAGTTATGTAGATTAAAACGTTAACTTCTTCTCAGACGTGTTCCTTGGACACCAACAAACATTTTCGTTATAAAAATTCACATGTTATCTCTTTAGATATGATTATAGAGGTGAACTAAGCATGAATGGTCACGCTAAATTCTTCTTACTTTAATTTCTTTCTTCTAAAAGTTACATAAAAAGAGGTTTTACTGTGAACGATTGACGAATATCCGGTTATCACCCGAGTGTGATATATTCGGAACTGGGATGACCCCACATAACATTTTCCACACTTCTGGTTTCAGGCAAATTATCTTAAGTGGTATTTGGCCAACCATTTTAATACTTCCGAAACTTCCGAACTCCATACGTCAATTTGAAATCCGAAATGGCGACTTCCAGTTTCTGTAAAACATCCCCAAATCACAAAATGCAATCCAATATGGGTATTTCCGTTCTGTGCGATCTCAGAATGTTAAAGTACTTAAAGTGATGATGGACGTATAAGATGTGAAATATTTTTGAAGTTAGTTGTGCTAATATTGCAATGAGTTATAAAAAATGATTCCTAATTTTGAAACTTTTGATCCCGAGCATCGCCGGGAACGTTCAACTAGTTTTATTATAAAACTGTGGGGCCTTTCAAAATGTCGCTAAAGCGAGATTTGTCGTTATAAAAAAATGTCGTTTTAGGGGGATTCAACTGTATTTGGTTGCAGTTTGTTAGATATGACTGATTAACTGAAGCCAACTCAGAAGTTGAGGCGCCAATCTGGACATTACCAATCTGATTCCATCTGGTATCTCTGACCTGATGGCTAAAAAGTATGCAATGGGTATGATTGGGTATTATAGCGTTGTTTTGTATGTAGAACACAGAATTTATAACACGCACACTTAATATACCGAAAAAGGTAGCAGACATGCAATGATCATAATTTTTCCCTTTCTCTATTTTTAAGAATTTATAATCCTTCAAATTTCTTGAATTCTTCTGCAATTCTATGAACCCATTTGAATCGACATTACGTCCAAATCAAATGTTGAGAGAGGTATACTTTTGACGTCCACGTCTAGTGAGAAGATTTCAGTTATTCACAATAAAGACATTCATTCAACGTTGATTGTTGTTGATTGTCGATGTTGATTGTTGTTTAATGAACTGTTTCATGTTCGTTAACGTTTATCAAAGCTCGACTTTGTTTGTCCAAATCCAAGTTCGTCACGTCGATTTCTCTCGACGAACTCGATAGCATAGCACCTTCCGCTGCGCTGTTAATGGCTGCTTTGATTATACCACAAGAGTCCTCTAGAGCGGCTCTGATGAGCTTTCCTTCATTCGGCAACGCTGCCTCATGGATTACGCGTACCCAGTAACGACTTCGAAAAGTTTGAGTCGCTTCATCATACCCGCGGATGATGTTGACAACCGGAAGACTTCAACTTATTTGAACCGTTTGCGTCACGATAGGTTCAGATATTGATAATAACCGAGAAGTGCCTTACTTCAATTAAAACATGACCGATTTGTGGTTCAATCGGTTGTATCGATATGAGAGGCTATATATTTTGGGGAAATTACCAGTTACTTTTTTGTAATGCCTTTCATTTCATTAGTTTATTTTTTTTTCTTCACCTATCGTTTATTTGACACGGCACAAATACAATTTAATGTTTAACGGCGCCAATTATATCTGATGACTTAAAATCTTTAAGCAAATTTTTTATCCTCGCTGCCGACTACGAGCTGAAACTAAGTCTATCTTAAAACTAGCATATATTATTCAATTAATGTTTTGTAGTTGAATAGTCGTCTGATGATCGTCAAATGGCCATGAATATGCAGCATGTGTGGATTTGTTCTGCTAAGCCACGATGTTATGAGCTGGGACAGGGGCTTGTAATCCTCGGGTCCTGGAAGTATTGTGCGGGGTTCAGTTGCTGGTTATGGTTCGTTGTTGTTGTTCGCTGTTGTTCAAGCCAAGATATCACGAAAGGCCTCGGGTTCTCAGGTCCTGGCGGATTCGTGTGGGGTTCAGTTGATGATTCCAAAATCGAGGTCTATGACGTGTTCTTGCCGTTTTGTTGAATTTGGATGGAAAGGAATGGGACTAGACTGGGGCGTGGATGGATTTCAGGAAAATGTATATAAGGGACATGTAGGGTAGGTCACGACTCGCCAAGATATCACGAACAGGAACAGCTGGTCCTCTACCCTCGGCCCGGAGGGAAGCTATTAATTTAGACCTGGCGTCACGGTGTACAGGGCATGACCAAACAACGTGCTCTATGTCGTGATAACCGTCACCACAGGCACAGATACCACTTTCCCCGAGCCCAATACGACGGAGATGCGTATCAAATCTATAGTGATTGGACATAAGCCGCGACATCACGCAAATGAAATCTCGACCTACATCCAACCCCTTGAACCACGGGCTCGTCGATACCTTGGGGATAATGGAATGTAACCACCTTCCCAGTTCCCCTCTAGTCCAAGAATTTTGTCAACTGATGATCGTATTCTGACGTACAAGTGCGAAAAACTCATTAAAAGCAATTGGTCTTTCATAAATTTCACCGTTTGTTGCACCCACCTTAGCCAAAGAGTCCGCTTTCTCATTACCCGGTATCGAGCAGTGGTAAGGTAATCTGAGAAGATTTTTCGGATAAAGCACTCAGATGTTCCCGTATTTTCCCCAGGAAATACGGAGAGTGCTTAACATCTTTCATCGATCGGAGAGCCTCAATGGAACTGAGACTGTCCGTAAAGATGAAATAATGGTCCGTGGGCATTTTTTCGATAATCCCTAGGGTGTACTGAATTGCAGCTAATTCTGCGACGTAAACAGAAGCAGGATTATCGAGCTTATGTGAGACGGTTAAATTGTTATTGAAGATACCGAAGCCAGTGGACCCATCGAGAAGTGATCCGTCAGTGAAGAACATATTGTCGCAGTTGATATTTCGATATTTATTAGAAAAAATTCTGGGGATCTGCTGCACTTTAATAGTTTAGTTTCACTAGAGTTTTATGATATAATATAATACTCAAGCAACTCAAAGCTTTCAATTGAGTTAGCACAAACTGCGTAATTTACAACATGATACAGTTTTTTTTCCGTTCACCTCCACTGTACAATAATTTTTTCCAGTTAATTTGAACCAATCAACAGTCATTATTTTAAAATGGAAAAGTTTTCCACATGACGGTATAATCGACTGACGTCTTTGTTCATAAGTTTTCACTTTCCTCCTGTAAGCTTCAAGTTCATACTCTATTATCCGACTGCTGCGATCACCTCTCGAGTGTACTTGAAGAAAGGAAGAAAAAAAAACAACCAACCAAGTTTTTTGTCATTCTTCCTCGCTCTCTCTCTCTCGCTCTCGTGCACCAAAGTGGCAAAGGTGTTACAAGTCAGGTTTTAAGCTTGTTATGTAAATAAGTTTCACGTTCGCACGGACGCCTTCCGCACGAACGTTGCCGCCGAATTCCTTCGCATCCTTTCTTGCAGCTGGGAAATGTGAAAAGCAAGCGAAAAGCGGGCCACCCAGAATGCAACATGATGTTACTATTAAAAACTGTAGTGGAACCTACAGTCTAGAACCTAGAGAAGGCACATAGAAAGCTAGTTTGCCGTCCCCCTCACCCCTCCCGGTGGAAAAAAATGCCGAAGAAAACTAGTTAAGACAACGTGATGGTAATCAGAAATAATGGCCTCGAGTAACGGTGCCTTTCCGTATGCTTCCTTGGCGGGGGCAGAACGAGCGAGAAAAAGAAACACGTCTCCGGCGAAAGAATGTTAATAACGTGTAATTTAGTGTTTTGTAAGTGTACGAAGGACTACGTGTTTTTGCTGGTTTTGGTTCGGGCTGACGAGAGCGACTTCCGGTAATCCGGACCAAGAACCTGACGCCGGCTTTTTAGTGGATTGTAAAACCTAACGATTATTACCTTTTATTAACCTTTCCATGCCAGTTGTTACACGTTTCTCCCTGCATCTCCGGCGTTCCTCCGGTTTATCATTTTGAAGCAAAAAAAAAAATTGCCATGCCTCGGGTGGTTAGTCCTAGGTCTTATCGGGAACTTTTTATCGCAATGACGGTTTCATTATTTCTTTCTCCGCCCACTCTCTCTCTCTATTCGCAGATTCAATTATACGGTTTCAACAAGGAACTGTACCACAATATGTCGGAGGCGCAGCACAAGGCTCAGGGAATCGTCGGCATCTCGCTGATGGTGCAAATCGGCGATACACCGAACCCAGAGCTGCGGATAATTACCAGCACCTTCAACAAGGTTCTGTACAAAGGTTAGCATGATACCGAGTGATTATTTTTTTTGTCTGTGAAAATCTAGTTCCGATCCGTCGCTCTAGGTTCTACCACTCCGATCCGACACATCTCGCTGCGGTCGCTGTTGCCAAACACCGAACAGTACATGACGTACGAGGGGTCCACCACGCATCCTGGCTGCTGGGAGAGCACGGTATGGATCATCCTAAATAAGCCGATCTACATCACCAAGCAAGAGGTGGGTTTTGTGGGTTCCAGCGGAAATTTCTCGAAAATACTGAAATGATTTATGATTCGACAGCTTTATGCCTTGAGGAAGCTGATGCAGGGCTCGGAACAGACGCCGAAGGCTCCGCTTGGGAACAATGCTAGACCGCTGCAGGCACTGCACCATCGAACGGTTCGAACTAACATCGATTTTGCTCACACGGGAGCAAGCAAGGTAGGCTGTGCGAAACAGTTGATTTTATTTTGACGTAGAATTCTAACTGTTTTTCATCGTTCAACACAGAACCAAAACTGTCCAACCATGTACAAGGACATGTACTACAAGGCGAACCGCTGGACGTCGGAGATTTCGGCGCGCGGCCGTGAGCGAGGTCTTCCAGATATCGATACCGTGTTCCACTCGCTGCCCTAGTGGAGCTGGCGCGGGGGTGGCACCAACTCTCCCAACTGAACCCTACACTACACTCGAGACACTGACACGCACATACACACAAACACACCTTAACGGCATTAACCGCTGAGCACCTAGATAAATCCTAGCAATGATTGAATGATGTGAAACAAAAAGAAAACCAGGCAAAGAATGGGTCAATACTTTTATATTGTGGACTGTCGAGTGATTGAACGCTAGCGACAATTAGACTAACGTAACGGTAAAAGTATATTCACTGAAAACCAACATCTATTGTTATTAGAACAGATTACTTTAGAACGACTGGTGCGTAATAAATGCCAAAATAAAAACAAAAAGAGGACAGCAGAGGGATTTTACACGAGTTTACCCAGTTTTAGATTTGGGTTTCACTTAATGTTTTCTACGAAAATTAGAATGAAGTTTCCTCTTTACTTCTTTTTCGATTTTGAATTTGAAATTAAATATGGTTTTGGAAAAATTCACTTCAATATCTGGACTCAATTTTTTTTTTAGTGCTCAAGTTCACTTATCTTTTTGCAAACATGCTAGGGAGAAATTTGCGTAAAATCCCCCAGCAGTGACACGAGCAGGACGTTCTACCTTTAAACCGGCAGGAAGACAAAGAAAAAAAGGCCGATATATACAACATACATATATATATATTCACGGAGCCCTCTCTGGGGTGGACAATAATTAAACGTTTACAATTCTCTGCGACACGAACACCGAACTCTACAAATTATCAATCAAAGAAATCGAATTTTTTGTCTAAATCTACAGCAAGATAGCGGGAGCGGACGCGAGGCGCTTGAAGTTTTTTAGGAAGAAAATAAACCCTCATTTTTTTGGTAGCAAAACAAAATCTCTAAGTCCACCCTAACAACGGTGACGCTTCGCGGGCTGGTGGGTTAGTTCCGAACGCAGCAAAATGGTAGATTAAATTTTGTAAATATCAATGCATCATATAATCCACACGAGCGAAAATGCCAACCAAGAAAAAAAACAACAGATTAGATACAAGAAAAGTGCTTCAAACGACTACTAAGCATAACAATATTAACTCTACCTACATTAACAGTACTTATCTAGGCAGAAAACCGTAGCAAGAGGCGAAGGAAGAAGTAAAAACCTTAACCAAATGTGAACAATTAACACAAGAAAACGTAAGCTAAAAGTAGTTTTTCTAACGGGATGCCTAAATAAATATTTAACAGAGAAAACAAACTGAACTATCAAAGCTGTAAATTACATGTTTGTTCTAAAGCCATGTTCATTTCCTTAGGTTATCTGTACATTTTTTACATAAACTAAAACTAAATAAAAAAAAACTGCTGCAAAGTGGCGTATGTGACAATTATTGAAAAAAATCGCTCGCTCGAATTCCGAACCACAGTTGGCTATGAGTTGCTGCTGATGCTGTTGCTGTTGTTGTTGTTTTCTCTTCAATAAGGAGTACGAGCGAGCGCCCGTCAATCAAAACAAAAAGCATCAATTAAAACAAAACGTGTAGGTAAATTCGTAGGAGAATGCAAACAAGCCGATTGCTGTTATTACGACTGTTACGCTTGTCGAAATTAAATAACCAGAAAAATTAAGCTACACCACAACCCTCCACAAATCATTCAGTCTGTCTGTCGAAGTAGAGTCAATCGAACCTTCAGTATAACCTAAGGAAGGATAAAAACGAGACAGAACAAAACAAACACACGGACTCTGTAAGAAATTAAAAGCAAAAATAATAACTGCAACTGTTTTTTTGCTAATAAAATTTCGAGTTTCTGTTCCGCGATGACGGCCTACTGAGACGAATTCTCAGTTCAAGTGGTAAGTAATGTACAGAATTTGCAACTTCGGAAACCACATTCCAACTTTTCTACCCGGCAAAAGAAGGGACAAACCGCAAAACCTCACCAAGAGACCTGGAGAGACAAGTGAGGCTCTTCGTCGTCGAGCTGCATTGCAAATAGGAAAATCTAAGGTAAGTAGGGCATGCAGCCCTAACTGACGGAAAAAAGCATGAAGCGAGAGAGAGAGAGAGAGAGAAAACTCTTTTTAGTTGTTTTCCGTCTCCGTGCACACTTTGTGGAGATCGTAGTAAGCTTCGAATTCGGAAGGTAGTTCCAACAGTTTTCTCCTTTCTGGTACGGATTCAGGTTGAGGAAAAACCGCAGCCGGTGGAGTAAACTGTGGTGTTGGAAGGAACGTGTGTCTGTTAAATAGTTATTCAGTGGTCCCTAAATGGACTGTGCCGCACTTGGTGGTGTTAAGTCGGAAAAATAGTTTAGCTTCTGTCAGTATGTAGTGTGAGAAGGTCCAATATGGGCTACGTTCTGAAATTTGAATAACAATTTTATTGAAACGACACTCAATCTGTTTGAAAATCAGTAACAAAATGATAAATTTTATAGATCCACAACTTTCAATATTTTTCATTCTTTACTCCATTGCTATTTATAATAAGAATTTTGCGAAGAATTTTGATTTTACCAAAAAGTCTTTCTACAGCCTAGAGGTCAAAATAGAAAATAATCCCGAATTGAACTAAGAATCGCCGAAAACCCCATCTGAAGGCCAAAATGGAAAAAATCTAAGATTGAACTCAAACTCGCTGAAAAGTGCTACTAACTGCCAGAAAAGGCCAAAAAAAGGAAATGTTCCCAAATTGAGCTCAGAATCGCCGGAAACGCCTTCTAAAGGCCAGAAAACGCCAAAAAAGGAAATGATCCCAAATTGAGCTCAGAATCGCCAAAAACGAAAATGATCCCAACTTGAGCTCAGAATCGCCAAAAACGCCTTCTAAAGGCCAGAAAACGCCAAAGCAGAAAATGATCCCAAATTGAGCTCAGAATCGCCGAAAACGCCTTCTAAAGACCAGAAAACGCCAAAAAAGAAAATGATCCCAAATTAAGCTCAGAATCGCCAAAAAATCCTTCTAAATGCCAGAAAACGCCAAAAAAGAAAATGATCCTAAATTGAGCTCCGAATCGCCAAAAACGCATACCAAAGGGCAGCAAACGCCAGAAAAAAAAATGATCCCAAATTGAGTTCAGAATCGTCGAAAACGCCTTCTAAAGGCCAGAAAACGCCAAAAATGAAAATGATCCCAAATTGAGCTCAGAATCGCCAAAAACTCCTAAAGGCCAGAAAACGCCAAAAAAGAAAATGATCCCAAATTGAGCTCAGAATCGCCAAGAACGCATACCAAAGGCCAGCAAACGCCAAACAAGAAAATGATCTCAAATTGAGCTCAGAATCGTCGAAAACGCCTTCTAAAGGCCAGAAAACGCCAATAAAGAAAATGATCCCAAATTTAGCTCAGAATCGCCAAAAACGCCTTTTAAAGGCCAGAAAACGCCAAAAAAGAAAATGATCCCAAATTAGGCTCAGAATCGCCGAAAACGCCTTCTAAAGGTCAGAAAACGCCAAAAAAGGAAATGATCATAAATTGAGCTCAGAATCGCCAAAAACGCCTTCTAAAGGCCAGAAAACGCCAAAAAAGAAAATGATCCCAAATTTAGCTCAGAATCGCCAAAAACGTCTTCTAAAGGCCAGAAAATGCAAAAAAAAGAAAATGATCAAAATTAGGCTTAGAATCGCCAAAAACGCCTTCTAAAGGTCAGAAAACGCCAAATAAGGAAATGATCATAAATTGAGCTCAGAATCGCCAAAAACGCCTTCTAAAGGCCAGAAAACGCCAGAATAGAAAATGATCCCAAATTTAGCTCAGAATCGCCAAAAACGCCTTCTAAAGGCCAGAAAACGCCAAAAAAGAAAATGATCTCAAATTGCGCTCAAAATCACCAAAAACGCCTTCTAAAGGCCAGAAAACGCCAATAAAGAAAGTGATCCCAAATTAGGCTCAGAATCGTCGAGAACGCCTTCTAAAGGCCAGAAAACGCCAAAAAAGAAAATGTTCCAAATTGAGCTCAGAATCGCCAAAAACGCCTTTTAAAGGCCAGAAAACGCCAAAAAAGAAAATGATCCCAAATTGAGCTCAGAATCGCCAAAAACGCCTTCTAAAGGCCAGAAAACGCCAAAAAAGAAAGTGATCCCAAATTAGGCTCAGAATCGCCGAAACGCCTTCTAAAGGCCAGAAAACGCCAAAAAAGAAAATGATCCCAAATTGAGCTCAGAATCGCCAAAAACGCCTTCTAAAGGCCAGAAAATGCAAAAAAAGAAAATGATCCAAATTAGGCTCAGAATCGTCGAAAACGCCTTCTAAAGGCCAGAAAACGCCAAAAATGAAAATGATCCCAAATTGAGCTCAGAATCGCCAAAAACTCCTAAAGGCCAGAAAACGCCAAAAAAGAAAATGATCCCAAATTGAGCTCAGAATCGCCAAGAACGCATACCAAAGGCCAGCAAACGCCAAACAAGAAAATGATCTCAAATTGAGCTCAGAATCGTCGAAAACGCCTTCTAAAGGCCAGAAAACGCCAATAAAGAAAATGATCCCAAATTTAGCTCAGAATCGCCAAAAACGCCTTTTAAAGGCCAGAAAACGCCAAAAAAGAAAATGATCCCAAATTAGGCTCAGAATCGCCGAAAACGCCTTCTAAAGGTCAGAAAACGCCAAAAAAGGAAATGATCATAAATTGAGCTCAGAATCGCCAAAAACGCCTTCTAAAGGCCAGAAAACGCCAAAAAAGAAAATGATCCCAAATTTAGCTCAGAATCGCCAAAAACGTCTTCTAAAGGCCAGAAAATGCAAAAAAAAAGAAAATGATCCAAATTAGGCTAAGAATCGCCAAAAACGCCTTCTAAAGGTCAGAAAACGCCAAATAAGGAAATGATCATAAATTGAGCTCAGAATCGCCAAAAACGCCTTCTAAAGGCCAGAAAACGCCAGAATAGAAAATGATCCCAAATTTAGCTCAGAATCGCCAAAAACGCCTTCTAAAGGCCAGAAAACGCCAAAAAAGAAAATGATCTCAAATTGCGCTCAAAATCACCAAAAACGCCTTCTAAAGGCCAGAAAACGCCAATAAAGAAAGTGATCCCAAATTAGGCTCAGAATCGTCGAGAACGCCTTCTAAAGGCCAGAAAACGCCAAAAAAGAAAATGTTCCAAATTGAGCTCAGAATCGCCAAAAACGCCTTTTAAAGGCCAGAAAACGCCAAAAAAGAAAATGATCCCAAATTGAGCTCAGAATCGCCAAAAACGCGTTCTAAAGGCCAGAAAACGCCAAAAAAGAAAGTGATCCCAAATTAGGCTCAGAATCGCCGAAACGCCTTCTAAAGGCCAGAAAACGCCAAAAAAGAAAATGATCCCAAATTGAGCTCAGAATCGCCAAAAACGCCTTCTAAAGGCCAGAAAATGCAAAAAAAGAAAATGATCCAAATTAGGCTTAGAATCGCCAAAAACGCCTTCTAAAGGCCAGAAAACGCCAAAAAAGAAAGTGATCCCAAATTACCAAAAACGCCTTCTAAAGGCCAGAAAATGCAAAAAAAAAAAATGATCCAAATTAGGCTCAGAATCGTCGAAAACGCCTTCTAAAGGCCAGAAAACGCCAAAAAAGAAAATGATCCCAAATTGAGCTCAGAATCGTCGAGAACGCCTTCTAAAGGTCAGAAAACGCCAAAAAAGAAAGTGATCCCAAATTAGGCTCAGAAACGTCGAAAACGCCTTCTAAAGGCCAGAAAACGCCAAAAAAGAAAATGATCCCAAATTGAGCTCAGAATCGCCGAAACGCCTTCTAAAGGCCAGAAAACGCCAAATAAGAAAATGATCCCAAATTAGGCTCAGAATCGCCGAAAACGCCTTCTAAAGGCCAGAAAACGCAAAAAAAGAATATGATCCCAAATTGAGCTCAGAATCGCCGAAAACGCCTTCTCTCAGAATCGTCGAAAACGCCTTCTTAAGGCCAGAAAACGCCAAAAAAAAAATGATCTTAAATTGAGCTCAGAATCGCCAAAAACGCCTTCTAAAGGCCAAAAAAGCCCGAAAAGAAAATGATCCCAAATTGAGCTCAGAATCGCCAAAACGCCTTCTAAAACCCAGAAAACGCCAAAAAAGAAAATGATCCCAAATTGACCTCAGAATCGCCAAAAACGCCTTCTAAAGGCCAAAAAAGCCCGAAAAGAAAATGATCCCAAATTGAGCTCAGAATCGCCAAAACGCCTTCTAAAACCCAGAAAACGCCAAAAAAGAAAATGATCCCAAATTGAGCTCAGAATCGCCAAAAACGCCTTCTCAAGGCCAGAAAACGCCAAAAAAGAAAATGATCCCAAACTGTGCTCAGAATCGCCGAAAACGCCTTATAAAGGCCAGAAAACGCCAAAAAAGAATATGATCCCAAATTGAGCTCAGAATCGCAAAAACGCCTTCTAAAGGCCAGAAAACGCAATAAGAGAAAATGATCCCAAATTGAGCTCAGAATCGCCGAAAACGCCTTCTAAAGGCCAGAAAACGCCGAAAAAAAATGATCCCAAATTGACCTCAGAATCGCCAAAAACGCCTTCTAAAGGCCAAAAAAGCCAAAAAAGAAAGTGATCCCAAATTGAGCTCAGAATCGCCGAAAACGCGTTCTAAAGGCCAGATTGAGCCAAAAAAAGGAAATGATCCCAAATTAGGCTCAGAATCGTCGAAAACGCCTTCTAAAGGCCAGAAAACGCAAAAAAAAAGAAAGTGATCCCAAATTGAGCTCAGAATCGACGTAAACGCCTTCTAAAGGCCCGAAAACGCAAAAAGAGAATATGATCCCAAATTGAGCTCAGAATCGCCGAAAACGCCTTCTAAAGGCCAGAAAACGCCAAAATAGGAAATGATCACAAATTAGACACAGAATCGCCGAAAACGCCTTCTAAAGGCCAGAAAACGCCAAAAAAGAAAATGATCTCAAATTGAGCTCAGAATCGCCGAAAACGCCTTCTAAAGGCCCGAAAACGCCAAAAAAGAAAATGATCCCAAATTAGACACAGAATCGCCAAAAACGCCTTCTAAAGGCCAGAAAACGCCAAAAAAGGAAATGATCCCAAATTAGGCTCGGAATCGCCGAAAACGGCTTTTAAAGGCCAGCAAACGCCAAAAAAGAAAGTGATCCCAAATTGAGCTCAGAATCGCCGAAAACGCGTTCTAAAGGCCAGATTACGCCAAAAAGAGGAAATGATCCCAAATTAGGCTCAGAATCGTCGAAAACGCCTTCTAAAGGCCAGAAAACGCAAAAAAAAAGAAAGTGATCCCAAATTGAGCTCAGAATCGACGTAAACGCCTTCTAAAGGCCAGAAAACGCAAAAAGAGAAAATGATCCCAAATTGAGCTCAGAAACGCCGAAAACGCCTTCTAAAGGCCAGAAAACGCCAAAATAGGAAATGATCACAAATTAGACACAGAAAACGCCAAAAAAGAAAATGATCTCAAATTGAGCTCAGAATCGCCGAAAACGCCTTCTAAAGGCCAGAAAACGCAAAAAAAGAAAATGATCCCAAATTGAGCTCAAAATCGCCGAAAACGCCTTCTAAATGCCAGAAAATGCCAAAAAAAAATGACCCAAATTGAGCTCAGAATCGCCGAAAACGCCTTCTAAAGGCCAGAAAACGCAAAAAAAAGAAAATGATCCCAAATTGAGTTCAGAATCGCCGAAAACGCCTTCTAAAGGCCAGAAAACGCCGAAAAAATAAATGATCCCAAATTGAGCTCAGAATCGCCAAAAACGCCTTCTAAAGGCCAGATTACGCCAAAAAGAGGAAATGATCCCAAATTAGGCTCAGAATCGTCGAAAACGCCTTCTAAAGGCCAGAAAACGCAAAAAAAAAGAAAGTGATCCCAAATTGAGCTCAGAATCGACGTAAACGCCTTCTAAAGGCCAGAAAACGCAAAAAGAGAAAATGATCCCAAATTGAGCTCAGAAACGCCGAAAACGCCTTCTAAAGGCCAGAAAACGCCAAAATAGGAAATGATCACAAATTAGACACAGAAAACGCCAAAAAAGAAAATGATCTCAAATTGAGCTCAGAATCGCCGAAAACGCCTTCTAAAGGCCAGAAAACGCAAAAAAAGAAAATGATCCCAAATTGAGCTCAAAATCGCCGAAAACGCCTTCTAAATGCCAGAAAATGCCAAAAAAAAAAATGACCCAAATTGAGCTCAGAATCGCCGAAAACGCCTTCTAAAGGCCAGAAAACGCCAAAAAAGAAAATGATCCCAAATTGAGCTCTGAATCGCTAAAAACGCATTCTAAAGGCCAGAAAACGCAAAAAAAAAAAAAAAAATGATCCCAAATTGAGCTCAGAATCGCCGAAAACGCCTTCTAAAGGCCAGAAACCGCCAAAAAAGAAAATGATCCCAAATTGAGCTCAGAATCGCCGAAAACGCCTTCTAAAGGCCAGAAAACGCAAAAAGAGAATATGATCCCAAATTAGACACAGAATCGCCAAAAACGCCTTCTAAAGGCTAGAATACGCCAAAGAGGCTCAGAACTGCCGAGGAACACATCAAATCAGCATGGACTTTCTATAAAAACAAACTCACGTCCGGATATACTTTATATTTCCCCCCGATTGTCGTACTCGCAGCCAACTCTAGTTGAGTGTAAAAGCAGTTGCTGATGATGCAGCCGTGGCTCTAAGGTAAACAACCAACGTAGCAAGGTGAAGATTCCGTCAAGCTATGTAGTGAAAAGGTGCGGAGCTGGTGCAACTCTTCCTCTCATTTCGGGAAACTTCGAAGGGCCCGTAGTTTACTCGAGTCCACGGTCATCTCGTGCGGTGGAGGTGATTAAGTTAAGCTTTGCTTTTGTTTCTTGCTACTTTTCGAGCGGGCATCTACAGTTTAGTATTATGTTTGTTTTTTTTTTCTTTTTTCATACGCTTCATCCTCTGCAACTAACTAGACTGAAATTCAAACAGAGCGTTGGAGAGTATTCTGATGGTGGTCAAAAGGATTTCGGGACGGAAGGTTTTTGCCAAGCGTGTAGTGCCAAGCACCCGGACTCGGACGGAGGTGTTGGTTCTGAATGAGCGGGATTAATTCATTTTCAAGTTGCTGGCTGCTGCTGCTGGTGTACTTCGTTTTAACGATGTTATCAGTGGTGGCCAGGCGAAAATTTCGTGTGAAAGTTTCTTAGAGGAAGCTGCAACCATGGTTGCAATATGTTATGTGCGCGATTTATGTGAAGGGGGAGGCTCGAAATGTGAAAAGAAGCTTCACCGCTATTTTTTTTTGTGTTGTGAACTGACAAATTGGTAGAAAATTGGACGTGAATTGAATCTAAACTAAAAGATGTTTGCGGAAAGTTTTTATTCATCAAAACAAATCACGCCTACCTTGATTGCCTCACACCATAAATGGTTAATGCAAATTGCGTGTTTATTTACCTTTCGCTGCGAGGTTTTCTCTTTGCTCTTGCCGGAGAAAAGAAATTAAAGAATACCAATAAAAGTGTGTGTTTGCGTGTGTTTACGTTTCTTCCCGAAACTTTGATTCCAGTGATGCTATTTACCCGGAAAAGTTCTACGCTCATCAAACAACACTCATTAAAAGTAGACCGTCGAAGGAAGAAAGAAAAAAACAACATCCTAACGCAGCATGCTGATGTAATCTGCTTACCAACAGAACTTGCCGCGTCTCGGATTGACGAGATTAGCCGGGAGGAACAAGTAATCCAATCAGGAAGGGGGAACGGTCGTAAACAGAGTTCCGGCCATGTGGGTCTTCCAATCACAACTTGCCGACCTCATAGCAGGCGGAACGACCGGAGAAAACTTTTTCGATCAACTTTTGGCGAATGGAGAGAAGAAGCTAATTTTTCTTTCTGTCTGTTTTATATAGCCACTTACTGGAAATTTGCTTGCTTGAGGAAAGGATATTTTTCTATTATAACACATTTTAATTCTTTAGCCAACCATTATCGATACGGTTAATTGTCCCTTTTAATATCATGTGACATTCTAACAAAACACATCAAATTAGATTATCGAAAACAACACCCAGTCAAGTGAACCGACCCGGCAGGACACCTGGGCTCCGGTATGCAATCGTGCGAAGATCGATAAAATCCTTCCCCGCTTGCAGCTGTCAAAACAAATTGAAAAGTGTTGTTTTCCAGCGATCAGCCAACAAGTAGGCTTAGCCGCCACACCAAGCATCCGGCTGGCTCGGGCTGCGACAAACGGAACCGGTTAATCCCATAAACATTTACATGTAGGATTACAAGCAGAGCAGGCCGGGCGGCCCGAAAACACGCACAGTCTGCTTTGATGATCCCTATCGTACCAGTTTCAACCGATTCACACCTTTTTCGAGTGCACACAAACACCCAACCCGCAACGATAAACCAGTCGGACAGTCATCGTCATCGTCGTCGTTGTCTCGTTCGTTGGTTCCCGAGTCCGACATCAACAGCGCCGTCCCATCAGATAAACAAATGCTCAACCAGATAACCAACAACCGTAAGGTCAGGCTATCCCATGCCAGTGGAAAGAGAAGCGCAACTGCTTAAACCTGTTCCATCAGGCTCGATTAATTATGTGGCCATAGGTGATTATTTCTGTTCCCGAATTTGCATTCGATTTGACTATTACAAAGTTCATGCATTTAAAGCTTCAGCACTAATAAATGGTTCATGGCAATCGCGACGTTTATTCGTTCAAATCGTTTCAATAAAAATAAGTTGGAAAATTGTGTTTAGTGAAAACGAGACTTTTTCTTGCTAAAAGAATTGTGACCAGTGACTTTTATCAAAGAAGCACAAACATTTAGTGGTCCGTCCCCTCGGCCACAAGATGATTTCACTGCGACCTGGTTAGGGTGACACCCAATTTTTTCGCCCCGGGTATCATCCGGTCACGCTACGCCAATGACAATATAGTATAATCTACTTTTATAAAAGACAAGTTTTGTGTGCATGTAAGTATGTATGTTCCAGCATGACTCTTGAATGCCTGAACCGCAGAGGACCTTAATGACAACCCACAGAGGTCCTAAATGACAATAAAATAAACTTTTTTTTTTCTATTATACTATAATTTTCAAGCCTTTGGTCATGCCTATCAAAGAGGGCGGGGGTCTTAATTTAAAAAAAGTCAGGTCTTTTAGTGCATTATGGAGACTTTTTGAGTGAGTACGATAGCTTTCATGTTGGTAATGGCCAGAAGTTGATGTCCAGGAACCGGAATATAATGGATGAGGTTTTTCTGAAACAAAGATGGCGACTTTTTGTTTCTGGGATGCTGTATAAAACTGTGAAAAACGTTTACAAACTTCCCAATATTGATATTTCCGGAACCAGGATGACCCTTAGAAAGCAAAAACAAAAGTCCAACGACATTTTTAAAATTCAAGATGGCGACTTCCAGTTTGAAAATAAATTGCGACAAATAAATATATATGCCCTGTAATATGTATATTTTCGGTATCGAGATGACGTCAAGAATCCAAATATTCATGTCCGGTGCTAATTTTTAAATCCCACATGGGGACTTTCTGGATTTTCTGGAAAGCTTGCTAAAATAATAATAATAATAATTTGGGATGAATGCACATAGAAAAGCACTAGATGCCCTAGATACTCCACTGAAGGATCTCAGAGAAAACAGAAACTTAATAGGAGGAGTTTTGGTAGTATATCCATTATTCCGAAATCAACACCAACAAATGAGATCTATGCATGTTTGAAATATTCTTTCTTTTAGATGCATGTGACCAAGGTAAATTAAATATATTTAATACGCTGATATAAAATACCATGACCTATACAAATATTTGTATTAACATTTTTAAGGCACTTTGAAACTGAACATGAGAGTTCATTTGGGAGATAAGTATACAAAAACCTTCGCTAAAAAATTATTAGAAATCGGAAAAGGGTTAATATCTCCGGCTGTATCAAATTTCCACCAGACTTTTGTAACTTGATAGCATCTGTAGTGGAACTAATCGATAAAATTTATCAAGTGGTTACTGAAAATTGTCTGAACGTTTACTGGTTACGAGAAAGAGCAATCCTTGCAGCAGAAAAGGATGATGTGAATGGAATAAACGACCAAATACTTCGTATGATTTCAGGCTTAGTGACTGAATACAAGTCCATCGATACCGTTGAAATTGCTGATGAGGCCATATATTTTCTAATAGAAGTTTTTAACTCACTCGATCCAGCTGAATGCCTTCGCCTCGATTGTCAATCAAAGAACGATCTCCAATCATATTGCTAAGGTATCTCGACTCCTCGAAAATTTATTTATTTATTTATTCATCTATTATTCATTTATTCATCGGACTGAATGTGTCTAAATGAATGCTTAAGAAATTTTGCAACGGAACAAGGTTAGAAAGAAGCTCAAAAATATAATTGAAGCTACAATCTTAACAGGAAAGGGCGAAGGTGGAACAGTTTTTCACAGTTTCATGCCTAGGATACCTTACTTACTTTACCAAAAAGTCCCAAGCCGTGGTGTGGCCTTTTCGCTGCAGTTCGCCAGCTCTGCAGTCTGCGTAGGGTCCGCAGGTCGTCTTCCACCTGATCGATCCACCTTGCCCGCTGTGCACCTCTCCGTCTCGTCCCTGTCGGATTGGTTTCAAGAACCATCTTTACCGGGCTGTCGTCTGACATCCTTACAACATGCCCAGCCCACCGCAACCTGCCTATCTTAGCGGTGTGGACGATAGTTGACTCCCCAAGCAGCTCCTGCAGTTCGTGGTTCATTCGCCTTCTCCACACTCCGTTTTCCATCTGCAGTCCACCGAAAATGGTACGCAGCACCTTCCGCTCGAACACCGCAAGAGCGCGTTGGTCCTCCACGATTTCCTGCCATAATGCGCCGTTGAATTTCTCTGCTGGTATCGTTGTCGGCAGTTACCAGTGAGCCCAGGTACACGAACTCATCGACCACCTCGATTTCATCACCACCAATTTGAACTCGAGGTGGGAGATTACTGATACTGTTACTGTCTTCACGTGATGACCCAAGAGCGCGTTGGTCCTCCACGATTTCCTGCCATAATGCGCCGTTGAATTTCTCTGCTGGTATCGTTGTCGGCAGTTACCAGTGAGCCCAGGTACACGAACTCATCGACCACCTCGATTTCATCACCACCAATTTGAACTCGAGGTGGGAGATTACTGATACTGTTACTGTCTTCACGTGAATCCCTTCCTTTTCATGTACTTCGTCTTCGATGCATTGATGACCAGTCCAATCTTTTTGGCTTCAGCCTTTAATCCGATGTACGTATCCGCCATCTTCACAAAGGTCCGAGCCACAATGTCGATATCGTCAGCGAAACCAAACAGATGAACCGACTTTTGGAAAATCGTGCCACTCGTGTTAATCCCCGCTCTTTTAATGACACCTTCCAGGGCAATGTTGAACAGTAAGCACGAGAGACCATCACCTAGCCTCAGCCCTCTTCGGGTTTCGAAGGGGTTCGAGAGTGCCCCCGAAACACGAACTACACACATCACTCGATCCATCGTCGCTTTGACCAACCGCGTCAGTTTGTCCGGAAAACCGTAGTCGTGCATAATTTGCCATAGCTTGTCCCGATCGATTGTGTCGTACGCCGTTTTGAAATCGATGAACGAATGATGTGTGGGCACGTTATATTCGCGGCATTTCTGCATAACCTGCCGAACCGCGAATATCTGATCCGTGGTGGCACGGCCACCCATAAATCCCGCCTGGTAATGCCCCACGAACTGCTTCGCAAATGGCGATAGTCGACGGCAAAGTATTTGGGAGAGTACCTTGTAGGCGGCGTTCAACAGAGTGATTGCCCGATAATTGCAGCACTCCAGTTTGTCACCCTTTTTGTAGATGGGACACACAATACCCTCCATCCACTTCTCCGGTACTCGTTCTTCCTCCCAAACCTTGACAATGACCCAGTGCACGGCTCTAGCCAGTGTTTCTCCACCGTATTTCAATAGCTCGCTGGGAAGTTGGTCCACTCCAGCAGCTTTGTTGTTTTTCAGCCGACCAATCTCCTCCTCCACCTCCAGAAGATCGGGGGCTGGAATTCTGATGTCTTCTGCTCGTGCACCAAGATCAGTTGCCATACCGTCCTCGCGCTCTACTGCATCGCCGTTTAGATGCTCGTCGAAGTGCTGCCTCCACCTTTCGATCACCTCACACTCGTCAGTAAGGAGGTTGCCGTCAAAGCTCCTGCACATATCGGCTTGCGGCACGAAGCCTTCACGGGAGCTGTTCAGCTTCTCGTAGAACTTCCGAGTGTCGTTAGCTTGGTACAGCTCTTCCGTCGCTACGCGATCTCGGTCCTCTTGCTGGCGCTTCTTCCTTCGGAGGACTGAGTTTTGGCTGTTCCGTGCTTGTCGGTATCGTTCCACGTTCGCTCTCGTGCGGTGTTGCAGCATTCTCGCCCGTGCTGCATTCTTCTCCTCGACTAACCGTTTGCATTCGCCGTCAAACCAGTCATTTCTATGATTCGGGGCCCTTGTACCTAGTAGCGATACAGCAGTGCTACCTATGGCGGATCGGATGCTCCTCCAGCCATCTTCAAGGGTAGCTGCGCCAAGCTGCTCTTCTGTGGGTAGCACTGCCTCCAGCTGCTGCGCGTATTCCTGTGCAGCCTCGGCGTCCCGCAGTTGCTCAATATTTGGTCGCGGCGTTCGACTTCGTCGGGTGTTATACACCGTCGATAGTTTTGAGCGCATGCACACAGCTACTAGGTAGTGGTCAGAATCTATATTCGCACTGCGGTAGGTGCGAACGTTGATGATGTCGGAGAAGAACCTGCCGTCGATTAGAACGTGGTCGATTTGGTTCTCTGTCTGTTGGTCGGGTGATCTCCAGGTGGATTTGTGGATATCTTTGCGGGGGAAGAAGGTACTTCGGACTACCATACCACGGGAGGCCGCAAAGTTTACGCACCGATGGCCGTTATCATTAGACACGGCATGCAGGCTATCTGGTCCGGTCTGTACATTGCCTCCCGGCTTACCTTAGCATTCATGTCCCCAATAACGATTTTCACGTCCCGTCGCGGGCAGCTATCGTAGACCTGCTCCAGCTGCGCGTAGAACGCTTCCTTCTCGTCATCGGGTCTTCCTTCATATGGGCAGTGCACGTTGATGATGCTGTAGTTGAAGAACCGGCCCTTTATCCTCAACTTGCACATCCTTGCGTTGATCGGCTGCCACCCCATCACGCGTTGGCGCATCTTACCCAGTACTATGAAGCCGGTTCCCAGCTCGCTGGTTGTGCCACAGCTCTGGTAGAAAGTAGCCGCCCGGTGCCCGCTTCTCCATACCTTCTGTCCTGTCCAACAAAGTTCCTGCAGCGCTACGACTTCGAAGTTGCGTGGATGTAGCTCGTCATAGATTATCCTGTCGCATCCTGGAAAGCAGAGCGATTTGCAGTTCCATGTCCCAAGTTTCCAATCGTAGTCCTTATTTCGTTGCCTAGGTCTATGCCGATTGTTCCGATCCGTATTATCTCTTACGTTGTTTGTAACATGTTGTTTTCCGGGGCGGCTTGTTGGGCCTTCCCCAACCCCCTGTCTCGCCGGGGGACCATCGTGTCAGCTCTGTTTAGAGTCCCACGCTGCCTAGGATACCACTTATGCCTTCAGATCTACCGTTCAATTTTAAGAGGCTTCAATTCCCTGTGAGAATTGCATTTCCTATTAGTAAAATTAAATCACAGGGACAATCCATTATATGGAGTAGATTTAGGATCACCGTGTTTTTCCCACTATTAATTATATGTCACTTGCTCGAAGCTGCTTATTCATTTTAGCTCTTGATGGAGAAACGAAAAATGTGGTGTTTGAACAAGTTTGTAACTAAAATAGAAATAAATATTTAAAGTGATAGGTTGGTAAAAATACATAAAACTATGGAAAATTATAGAAAAATCAGATTTTTTTCACGAGCAAGGCCGGGTCAATTCAGCTAGTTATTCGATAAAATACATAAACAATTGCGTCGAATTGTCTGTGAACAGTTATATTTTAAAAGCTGTCCGATTTTTAAAAAAATTCTTGGATTTTCAGCAATAAAAAGGCCATTCATAATCTTATATAATATGATAATATCAAAGCAATATGAAATATAAATAAAAATTAAACTTTAAAGGAAGGAACGCACTTACGATTTGCTGCTATTTAGTTCCTTCAAACATCGAAATCAATCGACATCGTGCCGGTAAGCAAGAAACGAAGTCTTGGTCACTTTTTAATCGCGTTTACTACTGCATATGCTGTCAAATTTCTTATCCAAAAATTTAACTCCGAAAACGTGTCGTTGATTCGTCTACTTCTGTTGGCTGCTTCACTAACAAACAAACTACACTAGAATACTTGCAATACTTGCATGACCTTATAACACAAATTTTCATCCGAAATATGTCTAACGCGAACGGACGGTTTTGACACCTGGTTTCAAACCATGGCCTGCTTCGATCTAGCCGAGCCGCTCATGCACCACAACTTTCAACCAACTCTTTTCTCTACAGGGATGTGTAACAGGGTTGTTACGGATGTGTTTTTCCAGACATCTGCAGATGCGGATGCGGATGCGGATATGTGATTACGAATGAGATGTTGATGCGGATGTCAATTTTCATGCGGATGTTCCGCATTCGCGTATGCGGATGCGAATATCCGTAGCATCTTATGTGTTATATTTTGCTTTTTTCACATAACCATGCTTCTCCCCAGTGCAAAAACTATTTGGGCGAGCAGTAAATACACCAAGGAAGATTTTTTTGCAATATTTCATGAAGCGATATTTTTTTTCAACATCCGCATGGTATGATGCGGGTGCGGATGCGGATGCGGATATGTGATTACGGATGCAGATGTTGATGCGGAGTTCAATTTTCATGCGGATGTTCCGCATTTGCGGATGCGAATGCGGATATCCGTTACATCTCTAGTGTGTAATTATGGTTTGAAATTTACGTGATTTGGTTGGCGTATGGAAAAACTCATTTAAGTCTCTGCATTAGTGATAATGGCTAGTGGCACCAAAATTTACAGGATTTTAGTCATTCATATCTAGTTTGAGCTCTAGGGTGAAGCCTGTGTTTACTAGTGTAATACAATTCCTTCAATTTGAACTTAGAAACCCATAATATAAAATTCTGAATTAAAACAATGGCATGCGGAATCAAAATGAGATAGCAGAACATTTTTAATTTCAAATTAACAAACCTTCAGTTTTCGGCACAAAATCATCATTTTTATTCAAAAATTGGGAATAGCAAATAAAAATATGATAACGTTTGTACCCAAAATCTGCAATCAAAACAATTGGAATCAACATCAAACCAAAAATTTAAGATTCTACAATCTGGAATGCAAAATTGGTAATCTAGAAAAACATAATCCGGAATCAAGTTCACAAACGCTGTAATCAAAAATTTAAAGTCCAGCACTAAGAATTCGATATTCGAAATTCTCAATGAAAATTTGTGATATACGGACAAGACAGACGAGGACGAGGTGCAAAAAGCTTGCAGGGAGCTAATGATCCACGAAGTCGCTGGGAAGAACGGCTTACCGAACGAACTTTCCAATGTCGAGCGTGAGCAGTATATTATATTGACGGTATGGTATGGAACTCATATACCCTATCTTTGAGAAGGATCGTAGCAACTACAGAGGCATAACCCTCTTCAATTCCCCATACAAAATTTTCTCCCGCATCCTGTTCCATAGACTGGGGCCGTTGTAGGAAGGCTTTAGTGGTGAATACCAGTGAGGTTCTCGAGCTGAACGATTTACAACGGACCAGATGTTCACGCGCTATCTGTTTGCAAATTTCAAGGCGGCGTAAGATTCAGTGAAACGCAACATTGTTTACATTCACTTTTAAGTGCTGCAACAGAACATCGAGCTTGGTTTATTGCAAATAAGTGAAAATGTAGCCAAACAAGTAGTCACGAGTTTACTGTTCGCCCAAAAGACGCCGAAAGAGATTGTTGATGCCGTTGGATGTCGTTTGTCCACAGTTTATCGCATCAAAAAGTCTCTACAGGATGGCTCTGAGCAGTGAAAGTCGGAAAGTGGACGTCCTTGGTTTGTCCCCGCCTTCGGCAGCAGGACCAGTCTCTATCGCTTATTCAGAAAGAGTTTGCGTGACCGTCCTGAACGAACCGGGGACTACCAGGTTCGGGATTCCGTCTAGTCCCGGAGCCTTACTCACCTTCAAAGAGTTTGCCCCCCTCAACCTCCGCACAGCTGATGATTTGCGCTGATTTGACAACCAGAGACCAGGGACTTAGATTGTGGTGTGAAAATAGTCCCTCAATGATCCGCGCTAATATCGCTGGTGATTGTTCGGCCGGCACCGACCCTCCTCTAGTCACCTCCGTCACTTCACGGATTCATACTGGCACTATGACCGCCGTACCGTGCTTGGTGTAGCAGCTGCTGTGCCGCATAGCAGTGGTTCAGGTTTAATCAGATCGCCCTCACGCCTGAGGCTTGCTTGACGGACACTTAAGGCCTTCCGTGATGGGTTTATCGTCCTGTCTGCCGGTACATACAAAACACTTGGGAGGCTTCTCACAACCTCTCGCTACATGGCCTGCACCTCCACATCTTGCGCAAAGCTTAGACCGGTTCAATGTCGTAATTTATGTATGTCGCCTTACTTTTTGCCTTTTTGCGGAGTTCCAGGATAATCTCATCGGTACCTTCCATGGCTTCCAAGACTTCAGCGTACTTTAGACCCATCAGTTTTGAGAATGAGCGTGTCGCCCCTAGTCTTCGCGGTTTATTGGGGCGTTTTTCACTACGATAGTCCATGGACCATTACACGTAGCTTCACCCTTCTCTTCCGTGGGCCGAGTTGGCCCGGTTGACGGGCCAGCCCCTGGGCTTAGCTCAATCAACCGACTCTTAGTGCTCGCGGCACCCGTGTCGCTCAGAGACTGTCATTTTTGCAGATCGTTATGCTACGTTTGTACTTGTATTAGATTGGGCACGTGATTGGTTTAATTAAAATCAAATTGGATATGATTTTTAATTACTTTAATATAACAAGATGTTTCAAAAAATGATATCATGAAATAGAGTAATTTGTTCTCTATACAACAAGATATCAATGACCACAATCCGTTCGGTGGTAACAGATTTATGACCATTTCAAATCTATCGTTCTGAGTTTCTACGTAAACTAAGGCTTTTCAAGTTGTTTCAGGTAATGTTTATTGTGACTTTCACCTTTGGTTATTTTAGTTAGATGAAATATAAATTGAGGCATTTTTATGTTCGATCAAACTCATACAATCATGCACGTCAATAAAACTTTCAATTTGGTTGCTTAGCAACCCGCCGAATACAAACAAGAGCGAACATCTCGAACTTGTAGTTGTGATTGAAGCTTCTTCACAAGCTGGCTTGTGGTCACGCTCTGCATTTACATCCTGAGTTGAAGACAAATATTCATAGGCGTAGCCAGAGGGGGGGCAGGGGGGTGCGTTGCCCCCCCCCCCCTAAATGTTGAGACTGGTGCAGAATTTTGTTTTCAATAATTCTAATAGCACAAAACGACATCTTTAGCCCATAGAAACATCTATGTAAAGTAACAGCCAGATCAAAAATAAATGATTGAAATGCTTGCGCTATGTTGCGTGGAATTGCACAGGTTTTTCAGTTGATCCACCAAGGATATTGCAGCGGCAAAAGTACCGGGCAAATCCGCCTGCATCAACTAGCTTGGAGTATTGGAACCGGGCTGTGACAATTCCTTACCTTGATTCTCTTGTAACCTCACTGGAAATACGGTTCGATGAAGATAGTGCACCTGCCTACGCGTTGTCCTTGCTCTATCCCGCTAACGTAATACGCATGTCGTTGGAAGAGTAATTTTTTATTTTATTTTTTTTTTTTTATTCTCGTTTATTTTCCGTCGGTCTAGTTCCGCCACTGTTGTGGCCAAACACCGATGCCCAGGGAGGCGACTCCACACCCAGGACCCTAACTCACGACCCGTTTATTAACGGACCGGCGCCAACGGCTTTACTTCCTCATGCGATGGAAGGCGTGATCCCAGAGATTTTTCGCCTCAGAAAATCTCCCGGTGTCGGCTAGGATTGAATCTAGACCAGTTGGGTTGGTTGTGAGTGGATCACGCCACCTCACAACCATCGACACCTATGTCGGCGGTGGGATTCGAACCCAGGCGTCGAGCGTGGTTGACGGAGACGTTACCAACCACACTAGGCCCCCGCTCAAGTAATTTTTTATGATGTTGACAATTTTGTTGGAGAGGTGGAAGTTTTGTATTAACATTGCAGCAGTATGAGAGCAGATCGTAAGAACTTGGAAGAGTTGGATCTTATAGACCTGCTAGCTAAAGCCCGTTCTTTCTTCCCTGCGATTGAGGAAGCAGTTAAAATTGCACTTGCTCTACCATGGAAACATGCACGATTGAACGCTCGTTCAGCACATTACGTCGGGTGAAAACCTGGCGGAGGTCAACAATGTTTGAACAGCGGTCTGCTTGCTGAGTGTTCATGGCAGATGGTCAACAACAATCGTGAAAAGACACATGAACCTCTTCCGGAACGTTTGACGTTTGATGCCCGAAGATTTTATTGAGAATATTGACTGTGTCTTCAATCTTCACGTCCTTGGGAAGCTTTGACAGGATGTAGTTGAGATAGCGGCTGTGCGAATGGGTGTCCAGCTTCGGAGAAGTAAACGTACCTTCGCCGCATCATTCAGCTGGCCTGCATCGTTCTCGAAATGGTCCTAGTAGCGGTTAAACAACAACGTCCGAACGTAACTCCGTTTTCTTCGTCGAAGACAAACTCGATGATGTTCGAAGAGATGGACTCCAAAATCTGCTCCGGGGTTTGATACTGACGCTGCTGCTGCTGGATCGCTATCCGCTGTAAAATTTGGGCCATCTTGTGAATCATATCTTGAATTCCCGGTTGCGGCTTGGACAAAGAATAATCGAATTTTCCACTCTGATGTCAAGGACAACTTTTCACTGGTTGCCTTGATGTAACAATCACTAAAGACTAGTATTTATTTCTATTTTTTAAAACACACAAGGGATACGTGCCGCGTAAAAAAGCGCGTAAATTCTGGAATCCGCGAAAAAAAAGGCTAAATTTCGAAATCCGCGTAAAAAAACCGCGTTAATTCTGGAATCCACGTAAAAAAAGCCGCGTAAAAAACCCACGTGAAAACAACCGCGTAAAAAGCGACCTTAGTGTACCATTTTTTCACTTCTAAAATTTTGAAGAGCTTGCCCCCCCCCCCCCCCCTATATGAAATTCTGGCTACGCCCATGCAAACAATCACCGTCTGCTAAAGCTGAAACCGCAAGAGGCTTGTTTGAGTCAACCATTGACACTTCACTAACCCCACCTGGAACAACAGCAGGCCGAGAACACGCGGTGCCAGCCGGCCGGCCAGTTGGTCCTGCAATAGTCAAATGAATTATTTACGATCGTTTAATGGCTCTCTCGTTCGGTAACGCGTGCATCACCGTAACTTCCTGTGGCTTCCGTCCGCCGGGGGCGCTACATCGAAAACGGTGTGCAAATTGTATAATTAATTGACTATCAATATTGACTTTTGGGTGCCGCGTGTCCCCTCGGATGGGCGTTATCGCTGCCAACCTATTTATAGTAAGCGGAGTTTATACGGTACGTTCTTCCGCCTCTACTAGTGCGGTGTGACTTTCAACCCTTTCTCCACGTGCCAGTTCCCGAGTACTCGAGAAATCGATCGCCTAGGTTGGGCTGTTGTTAATTGATTTTTTCCCATTCTTCAGCGTCTTGTAGTCGGACAAACTTCGATGGCGTTAGTTGGATCAATTGTCGAAGGCTTTTAATAAAATTAGCCCCTGACCACTAGACCTGTGCGCCGCCTGTGCTTTTTTAAAGGTTTTCAACAATATGTTTAGAATCAACAGCATTGATTCAACGAAAGCCAATGGACCTTTAAACATTCATGTTTAATTTTGACTGTTATCTATCGGCGCACAGGTCTACTGTCCACTGGAAAAAAAAAACGCCAGGAAGGGAAAGAGCAGGCTGTGCGATTGTGTCGATATCCGCGTGTCGGTGGTCGGTTGACAGCTATACAGTGTTTATCGCCAATATAACATTGAATTGATTTGGGCTTGGCTCCCGAAAGAGAAATTCAATTTCATTAATGGCAAGAAGTTTAGCTTTAACATAGATCCTGAAAGGATATTAAATTGCTCGTACATGTGTGTGCGTGTGTGTGCACGCGAGTGTGCACAGTTCAGCAAAGTCATTTTTCGTCGAGGTAACTTGAAATATCTTGCCAAGTTAATTAAATTGAACTCACCCACAGTTGTGTTCACGAGGTAGACACTGGGAACGAAGAGGTAGGTATGTATAAACAAACAGCAACTGCGGCAGCATCCTCGCGTGGCGAGAACATGCCCGCTGCGGTGCCAGAAAAGTGAAAAAGTATTTCAACTATGTGCTGGTGGAGAACGTGAGACTTTTGCACAACAGGAGCCCGAACCAAACAAACACACACGCGCCCTGTCAAATTGCACTCTCAGCCCGGCAGTAAAAACCGACCGGCCTGCTTTGCTGAGTTGAGAATGTGACGTAAAAATATTCTACACAGGTATCTACGTTACGGGCAGGTGAAGTTTCTTCTGTTGCTATACTCCGAACAGACCGGGGCATTCCCCGGTTTGAGGGTGCTGACAAAAATAATGAGAAAACTTTTGTCTTTTTGGAGTTCCCTTCCTCTCCGCTTCTCATCACCCGGCTGGACGTTGGGTTGTACGGGAAGAAGCAAAGAGTTGATTTTCTAAGCCATATGTGGGACGAATGGAAAAAGTTTCCCCCTCTTTTGCTGGTACACTTCACTTCAGCAGCGTTTATTAGCTTGTGAGACCCGTATTCCTCCGTCCCGCTGGCGGGACCCTCATTGGCCCAAGCTAGTCGTCTCTTCTGGCGCGGCAGGAGAGAACTTAACTTTTGAGCTACTTTCTGACAGTTATTTATACACTTGCTTCTTCTTTGGTTGCTTTCTCCGTGTTTGCGTCGGCTTGTGAAAATATGGATGTCAAGACGATAGCCGCCGGTTGAGATTTTGATCACGTTTCTTATCCTTGGCCCTGGTGAAAAATACGAACGTGAACCTACAGTCGTACAAATTTCAAGCTTTCCAATTGCAGACGCCTCCTTCTTTATTGAACAACTGACCAGCCACCTCCATTGAATATTTCATTTCAAAATTAATACAATTGAACGGTACTGGAATACAAAGCACAATCTACCGAAAACGTTTTTTTGTTGAACGTATTCTTTTCCGACGCATTTTCTTCAACAATCAATTTTGATACCGCTAAATTTGACCTTACCTCGAAAACAGATGAAATTCATAAATCGACCCCATTTTTAAAACATTATTATACTTCTTGGTGTCTATATTTTCGATTACTAGATGGAATACTCAATCTCCTCGATTTTCGGTGACTCCACATAGAACCCTAACTTACGGCCCGTTGGTTAACGGACCGGTGCCAATTGCTTTACTTCCTCATGCGATTTAAGGCATGATCTTAGAGATTTTTCGCCTCAGAAAATCTCCGGCTGTCGGCTAGAATTGAATCGACACCGGTTGGGATGGTCGTGAGTGTATCATGCCATCCCACAGCTGCTGCTGAGCCCGGGGAATTCTCGTACTGCCCTGGCGAAGAGCTTCCATGTCCAAAAGACGCCTACTTCTTTATTGAGCAACTGACCAGCCACCTTCATTGAATGTTCCAATCCAAGTCATGACTTTCGGGAAAATATTAGCTAAATTAATACAATAGAGCCCAAATTTCAAATATTTTAGTTATGATGTAACTTCTCACACTAACAAAACAACGAAAAATAAGTTTTATCGTTGATCTATTGCATTAAAGTACAACTTCTTGCAGAAAAGTACAACTTCTTGAACACATTTTTACGAATTTTCATGAAGATCTGAGCAATTGGAAGAAAGTTAAAGCGATTTACAGTGCGTCTCGCCACGGCCGCATGAGCTAAACTTGAAACTTTACCTACCTTGTTACCTTGATGGCTACAGCGTGTCCTCACGCCAATACCGGGCGTATCGTAGAAAACAATCTTCGTCGGTCTTGGGCCATTCATTCCAGTTCACCCCGAACGTTCAAGGCTTCCAGGTTCTCTTCCACTGCATGCAGCCAGCCTGGTTCCCTAGTGAACACTATTTTCGTTATTCTTTCTTCCGACATTCGCAGTAAGTGACCAGCCCACTGAAGTCTGCCGTGTTTAATGCGGTCTATAATGTTCACTTCTCTTAACACTTGGTACAACTAGTGATTCATGCGTCTGCGCCACACACCATTCTCTAGTTTTCCACCGACAAAACTCCAAGAGCTTTCCAGGCCACCTCCTTTAACGTCCACGCATCATGTCCGTAGAGGGCCACCGGAAGGATCAGCGTTATATACAAAGCGTATTCCGTCGACGATTGCAAGTTGCGGGATCTAAGCTGGTTACACGCAGTCCGGAAAAGGCCCTATTCGCTGCTGCAATCCGTCTTTTCACTTGCCGTTCCTCTGCACGCCTGATCTCCTAATTGCACCTTCGAGTGCAATGTTAAACAGTAAATTCGACCTGCTTCAATCCATCTAAAGTCACAAACGAAGTTGACACTTCGTCTGCAATCCAAACACTTGATTTCGAGCCATCCAGCGTTGCACGTATCAGCCTAATCAATTTCGCCGGAAAACCATGATCGAGCATTATCCGCCACAACTCATTTCTTTTCACCGAATCGTACGCTGCCTTAAAATCAATGAACAGGTGGTGGGTCTGCAAGTTGTACTCCCGAAATTTATCCAGGATCGTCCGCAGGGTAAACATCTGATCCGTCGTTGTTTTGTCTGTCAGCAAATTTCCCTCTCAGTCATTGCACATGGCGGGCATTGGGGCAGTCTTGTGCCGCGCGCCGTTAACAGGTGCTCTTCAGCTATCACACTTTTTTCGTGCTGCCTTTTCTTCTTGCGGTGGATTCGTTTATCTTTCGCCCTTGCTACCCTGTACCGTTCTCTGGTTAGTCGGGTACCAGACACTAGCTTTCGGCTTCTGGCAGCATTTTTCTCGTCCGTCACTCGCTGGCACTCCCTATCAAACCAGCCATTTCGTTGGCGTCGCTGAGCTGTGCCTATCACCTCTTGAGCTGTTGTAGCCACAGTTCCATGGATAGACTCTCATCAACTGTTGCTAGTTACGTCGATTTCTCTCCGCAGGCCTTATCCAGGCTCTCATAGAACTCGTCGTTCATGACATCGGGTTTATCATACGTTGGCACATAGATGCTGATCAGGGGTTTGAAATTCTTCAAACTTGAAACTTTACATGCGTTTATCTGGGAATGGTGTTTCTCAAAACATGACATGCTGCGATTGCAGCCGATTATTAACCGATTTTCTTCATATTTTTTTTTAAATGTTCGTTATTAAATTCCCCGGTCGTTGAACGATCGGGTTTTGATACATGAAGTTTAACTTGGCCGAAAAAAAAAACAATTTTATTGCAAATTTCAGCGTTCAAAAAATGTTTTTTTTTCGGGAAAAACGTTCCCGTTTGCACTGCACGGTGCTCCCACAGACCGTTATTATAAAATAAAATGCACCAAAGAATCTGAGTACACCATTCGATACGTTATGACGTCCAGAATCTCTGGTCAAGTTTTCAAAATCATCGTACGGTTGCTGGAGGAATCTATCTGGTTTATTGAAAATTAGAAAATATATTTTTTATCTAAATGGATTGATCGAAAAACTAAAAACGCCCAAAGTAAGGCCTTGTTCTATGAAACAATTTTGCTGAAGACATTGAGTACATAAAATCAATTTTTCACAGTCAAATCTAGATGATCACGATTTTTCGAGTTTAGACCACTGTGCACTGTGGGATTTTCAAATAAATCGTTTCACCAATTGTTAATGTCTTGAAATATAACCCTTAGAATGTGTAGAAACTATTTTGGAAGTTGTTTCATGAAATGGTGGTTTAAAACGTGCTTTACAATAAGTATTTCGTCGTTTTTATATCACTTTTCTGTACTTTACGACCTTCAAAAGGGCATTACTCAAAAATGTACCGTACGATGATTTTGAAATTTTGACCAGAGCTTCTGGACGTCATAACGAATCGTATAATGTACTCAGATTCTTAGGAGCACCGTGACTGTAAATAAAATACTTGTAAAAACGATCGTTCAGATCGCTTCTCTGTTGCTTACATGGGGATGTTCTGTGTTTGTTGAGGCTTACTTGACACAATCAGATCCGATCAGTATACAGGCAAACTTCGATATAAGGTACATTACAATTTTTAAGTTGTACTTTATATCGAATTGTACCTTATATTGAATCATGAAATATTTTCAACAATAGGGCTTCAAATACTTCATTTCGTTATCATTTGTCTACGTATAGTTTATTTTGGAAATAGAATCCAACTATAAGTGTTAATCAACTTGTTTTAAGTACAATTTGAAACACATAGTATTTTTGGCTTTTTAGGAGACCGTGTGTGTTTTGGCTTTTTAGTCGCGTGTGATAGTTTAATGTCATCTAAAAAAAAATGAAAAAAATCAAGCCGTTACGTTATTATCACTAATTTTTTTCATCATTTATTTACATTCATACAGGCTTTTCATTGAAACTGCTTCTTCTTTTTTCTTCTTCTCGTTGTTATTTATTTTTTGGTCCGCTGTATAAGAACCATGAATATCTGCTTACGGGTTGACAACTTTTTCAATAATTTCCTCGTCCTTCAGGATTTCGGAATCGGAATCTTTACCTTAAGGGTAAACTTTTTATGCAAATAGATTTTTGATTGATCTACCTAAAAGTGCAATGAATTTAGTTTTTTTAATAACTTATCAAATCAAAGTTAAGTCTTCAGCAAAGTTGTAGGTAATATTATGCAGAAAAATTTTGCTGAAGACGCTTTGATTCTATCTCCTGAATGTTGATCACATGCAGGTATTCCTTAAATGTTTGAAAATTAAGAAATACCAATCAACTGTTTTGGGTGTGATTTTAGAGGCCTACTATATTCTGAACATTTTTACATATTTGAGAAATACATCATTCTGCCGAACATACCTTAAGCATATTTCCAACTTTTTCATAGGTTTTATGATGTTTTTGATAAAAAAATGCACATTTTTTAAACATTTCTAGCAATCCGAGTTCTAATAAAATTTTGTCTTTGGCGTCGTACACAAATTACGTAACGCATGAAGGGTGGGGAAGGGGGTTGAGTTAGCATTACTTATTGTTACGTAGGGGGGAGGGGGGTAGTAGAGACAGTTACGTAACTGTGATGTTTGCTCGAAATTGAAAATTCCGGAGGGGGGTCAGGCTGATCAGCGTTACATAATTTTAGGGGGGGGGAGTCTTGTCGAACGTTACCTATCGTTACATACGTTGAAAAGTTAACCAATATCTTGTTTATAGAAGTTTCCATACCATTTTCAGAGTTATTTGTAACATAATAAAAATATGTACCTTATATCGAGGTGAAATGTATCTAATATCGAGTGACGCTATATAGAAGGTACTTTATAACGAAGGTACCTTATATCGAAGTTTGCCTGTACTAGCTTGTTGAACGCTTCGGAGTATCAAAGCCGATGATTCATGTGTCCTGCACGTTTCCTTCCTTATCAGCTCCATTCGCACCTTGGCCATGGTGGTAAACTGCACCTTTCTCTTTCGTATTTCCTTTTCCTGGTTCGCTTTTTGCCGCATTTGTAATGCACCCACTCGCGCTTGTTGTTGTAGAGAAGTTTGTTCTCTAGGTCCTGGATGAGCAGCGGATTCACGAGATGCAGCTCCAATTCGGCTGCTTCCAGGTGCTCGCAAAGCTGCTCGCTTCACTGCAATACCGAACGGAATGAGACTCGCCAGCTAACAAACTTTCCAATTTTCTCCAGTTAACATTGGAGAAGCAGTTCCGGACGACCGTACAAAGTACGTAGCTTCTCGACGATCGGATGGAACGGATTTGGGCAAAAGTAGTTGACCGCGGACCATTTCCAAAGTCGGGCACTTCTGAAGTCGACCCAGGTTTTCAGCTTCGCTGAATTCGCACGCTTCGTTAAAGGCTTTCTCGAGAAAGTGGGCAACTTTTTAGTAACTCCGCATCTCGCCGCCGGTTCAGCCTTCGTTGGCCCGGATCGATGCTGCCCCAGCCCGAACTGGCTCCTGTGACTTATTTTTCTCTTCAGATTTGGATTTTTTTGCCTCTATACCTTACCTTACCTTACCAATCAGGTTTTGGGCTGTGTTTCGCCAGTTCCCCAGGCGTCTCATCACCCGCAAGTCTCCTTCGATCTGGTCGAGCCATCGTGCACGCTGCGCCCCTCTATTTCTGGTGCCGGCAGGGTTGCTGAAGAGAAGTGATTTCACAGGGTTGTCGTCCGGCATCCTTACGACGTGACCGGCCCACCGCAACCTATTAACTTTCACCAGGTGTGCAATGGGATTCTCTCCAAGCAGCGCGTGCAGTTCGTGGTTCATGCGCCGTCGCCATTCTCCGTCATCCGTCTGTACTCCACCGTAGATAGTCCGTAGCACCTTCCGTTCAAAAACTCCAAGAGCGTTAAGGTCCTCCGCGATAAGCGTTGTTGTCTCGATCCCGTAGAGGACTACCGGTCTTATCAGGGTTTTGTACAGCGTCAACTTCGTGCGTCGTCGCACTCGATTCGATCGATGTGTCTCGCGAAGTGAAAAGTAGGCAAGATTTTTTGTCTAGATGCGTCTCTAGATCTCTTTGCTGGTGTTATTGTTGGCGGTCACCAGTGACCCCAAATACACGAACTCATCGACCACCTCAAGCTCATCACCGTCTACAGAGACTTGAGTTGGGAGGCTGATGTTGTTTTCCATGGAGCCTCTCGCTCGCATGTATTTTGTTTTTGTGCCCCTCGTGTCGATGCCCGCCCTCCAGATCACACCCTCAAGGGCAATGTTAAACAGCAAACAGGAAAGTCCATCACCTTGTCTTAACCCTCTGCGCGATTCAAAGGGACTCGAGAGTATCCCCGAAACACGCACGTAGCACATCACTTGCGCCATGGTGGCTCTGATCAATCGAGTCAGTTTATCCGGAAATCCGTTGTCGTGCATGATCTGCCATAGTTGTTCTCGATCGACTGTATCATAGGCCGCCGTGAAGTCAATGAAGATCATTCCGAGTTGTGCTCTCGTCGTGTTCGGTCGCAATTTCATTTCGACCAGTTAATCGCCTTCAAGGTCACCGTGCATTGTATTGTGTGTGCACTGCTGCTCGTTGCCGTCGTCTATTGAAGACAAAGGAGCGATTCATCGCCTATTGCTACCGTACGCCACAGACTGTACGTTGTGTCGCTACTGCGAGAGATCCAGTACCCGGCGTACTGCTGTTTGGCTGTACTGGTGCTGCTGTGTGGCTGGTGCGGCTGCAGCTTTTGCTAGCGGACTCTTGTGTGAAGGACTGGAGATTGGCATCGCCCGTGCGCTGATTGCGGTGGAGAGCGGCTGCAGAAGATAAGTAGTTTTTTTTTTCTCTTGGTTTTTTTCTACAATATTATTTGTTGTTTGGCATTTTGCGTGTGCGGCTTACGCGTCCAACATGGACGACGAACGCGGGGATGAAAACCCGCTCGTTCTACCACCTAGCCCTCCCGGATACAAAGTTCCAAGGGTTAAGAATGGAACCCCGCAGGAAGCTACCCATCGGCTTAAGCAGTATCCGGAGGGCAAAGTTGGTATTGGGGCTGTATTTTTCCGGCCGAAAGTGAAAGCATTGAACACAATGCAAATATGTAAAGATCTGGCACGGTTTACAGCCGTGACTGAAATTACCAAAGTACGCCCGAGTAAGCTGCGTGTTTTGGTGTCCGACCTCAAGCAAGCAAACGAGATTGCTGCTTGTGAGCTCTTCACGCGGGAGTACCACGTGTACATTCCAGCTCGCGTAGTTGAGATTGACGGTGTTGTCAGCGAATCGAGTCTGACTGTCGAGGACCTGTTGAAGGCTGGAAAAGGCCTTTTCAAGGATTCTAGCCTTGAACCTGCCAAGATACTTGAATGTAAGCAATTACATTCAGTATCGCTCGACAAGGGTGTAAAAACTTACACCCCTTCAGACTCTTTTCGCGTGACTTTCGCCGGGTCTGCTCTGCCGAGCTATGTGCTCGTGGACAAGGTGCGCTTGTTTGTACCGCGGGTAATGAATTGCCTCAAGTGCAAACAGTTGGGCCATACGGCCTCCCACTGTGACAATAAAGCACGTTGTGGCAAGTGCGGAGAGCAACATGCGGATGACGCCTGTAATAAGGGTGCTGAAAAGTGCCTTTATTGTGGGCAGACTCCGCATGAGCTGTCTGTATGTCCCGCGTACAAACAGCGCCAAGACAAGATCAAGCGGTCTCTGAAAGAGCGCTCTAAGCGCACTTTCGCAGAAATGCTCAAAGAGGCCGCTGCCACCAAACTGGTTTCCCCGAATCTCTTCGAGGTCTTGCCATCCGATGAGTCTGCTTCTGACGATTCAGTTGGGGAATCTTCTTTTGTTGAAACCGGGAAATCTAGGAAAAGGAAAAACCTTTCTTCTCCTAGGCTTCCTAGGAAAGGACAGAGAAGGTCTCCATCTGAAGTGACTGATACTAAGAAACAAAAAAGTACTGTAGAAAATCCGAAGCAAACTCCTCCGTGATTGGCAAAACTGAATTCAAGTAAGGAGTTTCCGGCACTTCCAGGAACATCAAAAAACCCAACTGTTCCTTCTTTTTCGTCCAAGATTCAGCCAGAATCTGGACTGCTGAAGTTTTCAGATATTGTGGACTGGATTTTTGAAAATTTCAACATAACTGATCCTCTTAAAAGTCTTCTGCTGGCATTTCTACCAACAGTTAAAACGCTTTTGAAGCAGTTAACTGCTAAATGGCCCCTCCTTGCAGCGATCGTATCCTTCGATGGCTAATTCATCGGCTGAGATGAAGGATTCTATCTTTATTTTACAGTGGAATTGTAGAAGTATCATCCCCAAAATTTATTCATTTATTTTTTGATTAATAAGCGATGCATTTTCCCTCTGTAAAACTTGGCTCACTTCAAATGTAGATCTTAGCTTCCATGATTTTAATATAATTCGCCTCCGACCGAGACACCCCTTACGGAGGAGTACTTCTAGGGATTAAGAAGTGCTATTCCTTCTATCGTATTAATCTCCCCACGGTCCCAGGCGTCGAAGCTGTCGCATGTCAAATGACAATACAAGGTAAAGAGCTTTGTATTGCCTCAATATATATTCCTCCCAGAGCACAGGTTGGGCAACGGCTGCTCTTTGATTTAATAGAACTTCTTCCCTCGCCACGTTTGATTTAAGATTTTAACTCTCACGGCGTGGCTTGGGGTTCCCCTTCTAATGATAACCGTTCCTCTTTGATCTATAACCTCTGCGACGACTTCGACATGACAATATTAAACAACGGGGATATGACACGCGTTCCGAAACCTCCAGCGCGCCCCAGTGCTTTAAATTTATCTTTATGTTCAACATCGCTACGGTTGGATTGCATATGGAAGGTAGTCCTCGATCCCCACGGTAGCGATCATTTGCCTATTCAAATTTCAATTGATAAAGGTTCAACTCGCACGCGATCAGTTGATATTCCGTATGACCTCACACGGAATATCGATTGGAAATTATACGAGGAAATGATATCAGAAGCTGTCGAGTCGATTCAACATCACCCAGCACTTGAATAATACAAATAATACAAGCCCAAACGAAGAAATATCCCGGCGTGACGATCAAAGAACGGCCTCCCACTCCGTGGTGGGACAAAGAGTGCTCCGATGTCTACACGGAAAAATCAGCGTGGTCTCTGTTACAGGAGCCAAACCTGCCGATTTGCAAGGACCCTTGCAAGATACCTTGGACAATTTGTCTGCTTGGGCTTTACAGCTAGGTATCGAATTCTCTCCGGAGAAGACTGAGACAGTAGTTTTTTCTAGGAAGCGTGAGCCTGCTCAGCTCCACTTACAGTTAATGGGTGAAACGATTTCTCAGGTTTTGGTATCTAAATATCTTGGTGTCTGGTTCGATTCGAAAGGCACCTGGGGATGTCACGTTCGGTATTTGATGAAAAAATGTCAACAAAGAGTGAATTTTCTCCGACCAATTACTGGATCATGGTGGGGCGCCCACCCAGGAAACCTCATAAGGCTTTACCAAACAACGATATTGCCGGTGCTTGAGTACGGATGTATCTGCTTCCGCTCCGCTGCAAACACCCATTTAATCAAGCAGGAACGATTGCAGGATCGTTGTTTGCGTATTGCCTTAGGTTGCATGCATTCGACCCATACGATGAGTTTGGAAGTTTTGGCGGGCGTTCTCCCATTAAGAGACCGCTTTTGGGATCTGACTACTCGTATTCTCATCAAATGTGAGGTTTTGAACCCCTTGGTAATTGAAAATTTCGATAGGCTAGTTGAACTTAATTCTCAAACCCGTTTCATGACTGTGTATTTCAATCACATGTCTCAAAGTATAAATCCTTCCGCATACACCTCCAATCGTGTCAACTTATTAGATACTTCTGTTTCTACTGTGTTTTTCGATACATCCATGATGAAAGAAACTCGTGGAATCCCGGATCATCTACGCGTGCAGCAGATCCCTAAAATATTTCATAACAAATATAAAAACATCAACTGCGACAATGCGTTTTATACTGATGGATCACTTCTCAACGGGTCCACTGGCTTCGGTATCTTCAACAATAATTTTACCACCTCCTACAAGCTCGATAAGCCTGCTTCTGTTTACGTCGCAGAATTGGCTGCAATTCAGTATACCTTAGGGATTATTGAAACAATACCCACGGACCATTTCTTTATCTTTACGGACAGTCTCAGTTCTATTGAGGCTCTCCGATCGATGAAGGATGTAAGGCACTTTCCGTATTTCCTGGGGAAAATACGGGAACATCTGAGTGCTTTATCCGAAAAATCTTCTCAGATTACCTTAGTGTGGGTCCCTTCTCATTGTTCCATTCCGGGCAATGAGAAAGCGGACACTTTGGCTAAGGTGGGCGCAACAAACGGTGATATTTATACCAATTGCCTACAATGAATTTTCAAAATTTTCACGTCAGAGTACACTTGTCAACTGGCAGGCCTCGTGGGATAAGGGAGAACTGGGGAGGTGGCTACACAGCATCATCCCCAAGGTTTCCATCAAACCTTGGTTTCGGGGGTTGGATGTAGGACGAGATTTCATTCGCATGATGTCTCGGATTATGTCCAACCACTACGGGCTAGATGCACATCTCTTGCGTATTGGGCTGGCGAGCAGTAATCATTGCGTTTGTGGATTGGGGTATCAAGACATTGAACACGCTGTTTGGGTGTGTGCTGAATTCTGCGGCGGTCTCTACTTTTGGATACCCTCAGGGCCCGAGGAATACAGCCCTATTTGCCAGTTCGTGATATTCTCGCTCAGCGAAACTTGCCATACATGCTACATTTTTATAGCTACTTGAAGAGCATCAAGGTGCCAATTTAACAGCGAAACAAAAAAAAAACCATGTTAGTTTTAGTATTAGATTTAGTTTCAGCTCGTAGTCGGCAGCGAGGGGAAAAGAATTTGCCTTTAGATGATAAGATATTCTAGACCATAAGGCATTAGATTTAATTGGCTCCTTAAAACATTAATTTGTATTGTGCCGTGTCAAATAAATGTTGTGTGAACAAAAAAAAAGTCAATGAAGATGTGATGTGTGGGCACGTTGTACTCGCGACATTTCTGTAAGATCTGTCGGATTGAGAAGATCTGGTCCGTGGTGGCACGGGCTCCCATGAAACCCGCTTGATACTGACCCACGAACCTCCTGGTTAAAGGTGATAGACGACGGAACAGGAACTGTGAGAGTATTTTATATGCGGCGTTAATTAGCGAAATACCACGGTAGTTGCGGCACTCCAGCTTGTCGCCCTTCTTGTAAATGGGACAGATGACTCCCTCCATCCACTCGTCTGGCAGTTTTTCCTCCTCCCAAATCCTGGAAATGACCCAGTGCAGCGCTCTAGCCAGCGCCTCTCTTCCATGTTTCAAGAGCTCGCTCGGCAGTCCGTCTTTGCCTGCGGATTAATTGTTTTTTAGCTTCCCGATCTCACAAAGAACTTCATGAATATCGGAGGCTGGTACTCGGTCATCCGCTGCTGGTGCTCCTAGGTCAGTTCCTGCTCTGCTTCTGTTTACTGTTTCGCCATTCAGGTGTCCATCGAAGTACTCCACCTGTCGACCACCTCGCTAGCATCCGTGAGAAGGTTCCCATCCGCGTCGTTGCACATGTCAGCTTGCGGCACATAGCCTCTGCGGGACAGGTTTACCTTCTCATAGAATTTCCGCGTTTCACTGGCACGGTACAGCTGCTCCAGCTCCTCATGTTCACGATCCTCTTGCTGGCGCTTTTTTCGTCTGAGAATCGTGGTCATGTCGTTCCGTGCCCGATTGTAATTGGCCTTGTTCTCTCTCGTTGACCTGCCCAGGTATATCGCCCAGGTCCGGTTCTTCTCATTCACCGCTGCCTCGCACTCCCCGTCATACCGTCATTCCTCATACCGTCATATTTTTTGCCTCTATACATATTCGAAATTGCCGTTTTCGTCGTCTTCTTCGTCGCTGGATTTTTCTGTATCGCTGAGGTTTTTTTGATCGCTAAAGATTTCTTCATCGCTGGATGCGTCATAGTTGTCCTCTTCGACATTGTTGTCGTCGTTCAGGTTGTCATGTTTCCTCTTTCTGAAACTTGTGCCTTTAGTTTTTTGCCGAAGCCTCCTTCCATCAGATCGATCGAAGACAAAAGTTTGGTAGCTTTCAGTGTCTCCATTTCTTCATCCAGACTCGCCATTTCGTTCAGGAACTTTTCCTGACAACCTTCTTTCAAGTGGAACATATTCTTGCATAGCATACTCTTCTTCTTTCTCATCCTCACGAAATTGTTGCTCAAGTAGCAGTCGCTTCTGTTCCAAAGCTCACTTATCGCTGTTTCTTTTCTCTTCAGCATTGCCTTCGCCTCTATTTCCTTCTCCAGCTCTTTCTTGCACTCCCTCCTTCTCCTTCAGCCTTTGTTTAACGGATTTGACGGATTTTTCTCACAACTACCCCTGTCCTTCTTGGCTCAGAAGTGCAAAACCATCTTTTATCCAACTTTGTCACGTCAATTATTTCTACGCAACGGTTGTGGTACCAAGTGGAAATAACAAAAAATTCTTACAGCTAACAAAGAAAACTAGCTCACCAGCACAAATGCATCACACCAATACAGGAATAAATGGAGAACTCTATGAGCGATTGGGTTGGAGTTAAGTCCCGTCGCGTCGCGAAGCTCACAGTTTTTATTTCCCCACCAAGCCATCCACCATGTTGTGGAGCTACTTCCCTGTTGCTTTCGTCTGCCACGATTCGCCATATCCGCCGATGCGGAGAGAAAGCTCCGCAAAATGTGTGTCCACCCAGATGACCGAAAGTTCCAGCAAATTCTCTGGCGCAACAATTCGTAGGAATCAATCCACAAGTATCAGCTTAAAACCATCACCCACGGTTTTGGAAGTTCACCACTCCATGCTGCTCGTATTCTGAACCAGCTAGCCGTGCAGTGCCAGTGATACGAAAAGGCACCTACAATGACGCTTTTCTCTCCGAACATGTTGACCATGACACAATGGCCGAAACTTGCAAACAGCCGATAGAGATGATGAAGCCTGGTAGCTTCGTACTTCGTAAATGGGCAAGACAGTCCTAAGTCACGTCCCAGAAGAACTCTGGAAGACCTCGGCAGAATTGGAGCTCGGTCGTTCGCAAGCTGTTAAAACTTCGGGGTTGTTGTGGTTTCCTCACTACCAGGACATCTACAAAAACAGAGCTCCTGCTTTACAGGAGCTAAAGGTTGTCACCAAGGGATTGTCGTGTCGGAGATGTCCCAACTCTTCGACACGATTGGAGTCCACTTTGAGTAGCACATATGTAGAGCTGGCAAAAGAAGCAACAGTATGGTGGAAGAAGTATTAAGGGACTTATTCCGCTGCAGGTTCCAAGAAGGGTCTTGTGAAACAAGAATACGGATCGGCAGTACTCAGTACACTGCTTCTGCAATACCTCGCCGAAGGGATACGAATTCTGCGTATACATCATTTCGGATGAACTTGGCCAGCTCCATTCGTACCACCTCACGTCGGAATTTCGCATCGCACATCTTCGTGGACAGTCCATTTCACAGGATCCAGAATCCAGATTGAATTCCTGGGAAGTCTTCTTGTTGAATCAGGTCGCTGAGATTCAAAGTTTAACAAAGAATACAAAGTGGATGCACGGACCGACCGACCTGAATCTTGCCTGAATCATTGGCTTGCCTGGTCCAGCGCCAGCAATTCCCAACAGAAGTTCAACTGCACAGTCAAAAGCAGTCCGAGAACGCAGTCAGGGTTACATCGGAATCGATATGTTCAAAACCTAAACTGTTCATGGACGGCTTCGGATTACTTCGGATGGACGGAATATTGCATTCGATTCATCTACACACTCTTCACGGTGGACCGTCGTAAATGCTCGCTATCGTCCGTCAACGATTTTGGCCAATTCGGGGTCGTCATTTGGCTCACCTACTTCCGGTGCAATCCTACAACAGAAAATAAGACTATGGCACCTTATCCGTCGTTTCGCCTCCGATCAGTTCGAACTTTAAGGTTACTGTGGGCCGGTCCACAGTGGGGCGACTCCATACAAAGGCTGGCCAAGCAAAAAAGTGTCGAAAAATGCGACAAAAACTTGGTATTTACATAATTTTGGGGCGCTGAACACGAATTTGGCATCAATTTTTTTTTGGGGCCGTCCATAAAGCACGAAATCCAATTTTTAATATTTTTTTGGCACTTTTTTCTTTTTTTATAGAATTTTATGATCTTTGACCACAAGTAGTGCCACCGGACGTCCTCACCATTGGAAAAATATATAATTTATGGACAACCCCTTGAACCAAACAAATTTTGCCGAAATATTAAATCTTAAATTAAATCTCGTGTTGAATTGTTTCCAGAAAATTTGAAGTTCATTATACTTATCAGCAGGAAAAATGTCTTTCGCTGCAATTTTCATTTCTTCTAGTAATTTTCGATGTTTCATTGTTTCATATATATGTTATCTTCCTAATCCGGTTTCTATGGTTGAGAAAGTACATTTAAATACATGTATAGCACCATGAATTGACAACTTACTAGACATTGAATTAGGTGGTGCCGCTGAAGTTGAAGGTTCCATAATAAAATTCAACGAATTTATGAACTTGAAAACCAAGACACTGGAATGACACAACGTTCTAAATGAATACGAAAAGATGCGGAGGGCGACGACTGTTCTTTGTTTTTTTCTCATAAAGCAAGATGTGTGCTTTACTTTTGTATGTCAACGAGTGCGAAGCCGAAGCAATCTTCAAACAGGTGATTGATAGCCGGAGTTTGATGGTATGAATTTGCTGCTAGTATTTAACACTTCAATCAGTTTAGCGAATTTTATGATCATAAATTGAAAAGGGCTGAATGTTTTTTATATTGTTTTAAATTTGCAGAAAGCGATAAAGTTTGACATAATTAAAAGTTTCATAAAGATTTGTTTACTATTTTCTTATTTAACACTTGTTTTATAACTTTTCATTGATAAATTTTGTGATTTTTGCCCAAATTTTTATTTTATTCTTACGGATTGAGTTCGACATCATAAATTTCCGTTAATGGGGTATCATGGTTATGATTAAAATTAATCCTGGATGAAATTTTAACCTCAAAAAAATGAAAAAAAAAAAAACAACTATCGCTTTTTTCACTAAAGTGGCAATTTGCGCAGTTTTGCGCAGTAGCGGACATCATGCATTTGAAAGCTTACGTTTTTACCTAAATTTTGAATGTAGTCACAACCGTGGCAAACTGCGGCAACTAAACTTTTGAGCTACTTTTTTACAAAAAAGTCACGTTTTTTCAAATTTTTTCTAGTATCAGGCCTATTATGACCAAATTTTACAATATCTAATGAAAAGGGTTTGTTTTGCACAATATTTACAACAACTTTTTCTTTGACGTCAAAAAAATCCAAGCTATCATTGAAGCTACAGAGCGTTTAAAGTAATGTACTTTTTTTCAAAAAAAGACAAAAAACGTCAGTTCGCCAAGCTTTGAAAAGTCATAAAAAATTCAGATTTCATGATATTACGCCCAAATTTGGGATTTAGACACTTGAATGTTATAGCAATAAAGGAAAAATATTATGAAACAGCTAACGAAAAAAAATTTTTTGGCTGATGGCCAGCGATTTCCCACTGTGCAGTCCTCGTTCGTCCGTTGAGGTGTACCTCGCGTCGTCCGTCTGCATGATGGTGAAGGCCGTGTATCTCGAGGTCGTCATTAACCTGTCGTCCACCGCGTGCCTAAATACCTTCAAACGCTTTTTCACCTAACGTGGTCGGGTCCTTGAGTTGCACTGCGACAATGCAACCGCCTTTGTCGGAGCACCATTCCGAGCAATGTTTTGTTTTCCACTGTTCTGAGATTAGTTTGGCATAGAAAGTTGCTCACCGTTATCACTACAACAATTGTAAAAAACAAAGCGTCCCCATCGGATCCGATTCAAAGGAGAAGGAGACGTACGGTTCGTACAGTTGTTTTTTAATTCGGAATGGCGAGTTGGGTGACCTCAACAGTAAAAAAAAACTTGGCACCGATGCTATGTGAAAGCAACTTTCAATCGCAGTATGCATGGAGATTAGACTCGTGTTTCAGCGCCGTCACTGTTATACTATTCATGATCAATCGCAGCAAACCGCGACCGCTGCGATGTGACAAAACTTAACACAGCCTTGCCTTCACTTATACAGCAACCTTATCTGGCCTCTTTCGGCCGGGTGATTGGTACAGGACGGAAAAAGAAGAAATTTAAGAGGATAACAAAGAATTGGGACCACCTGAATTGGTGAGATCGCTCAAAATTGTAGTAGGTATAATTGAATAATAATATAGACCAAGTAATATTTAATACGTTACTGTAAATATAAATATTAACTAAAACACAACTGGTGGACAATCTAAGAGACATTTGTTTCAAAAAACCTAAATTAATCCACCTAGCGGTCAGACTCAGCCTTTCTCATTCAAACTTGTTATATGTTAGAATGAATTTACCCGATTTAAGAGAAAAAATACTCCTTGAAAATTTCTGCTGGTTTCAGCACAACTATACCATTATTAAATACTATGCATACTGAGCATACATTAAAACATACATATGCAAATATAATGAAATCAATATGTTTCAAATACATCACGCAAAAATCCAGATGGCTACTTCTAGTTACCGGAGTACATCCTAAAATGGCTAACTTTTGCCTAATCCGGGTACTTCGATGGCGAAGATGCCGACTTCATCCATTATGAGTATTGCGGAAGCGGTACACCCAAAGGCCAGAAATCAACTTAGGACGCCATTTTAAATTTCTAGATACTTAGTAGCTTCCGATTTCTGGAAAACAACCTTAAAGGGACAAACATTACCAATGTTTTTCAGGAACATTATCCCGGGCTCGAAAGCCGGGAGTAAGCTCCATATTTCACTTTGAAACCCGATTTTGCAGCTTTCGGTTTCTGGAAAACATCTACACACGTACACACCCACACACAAACATATACACCAATACATGCACACATGCAGAAAATGCTCGTTTCGTCGAACTGAGTCGAGTAGTATATGACATTCGACCATTTGGATCACTTTTCTACCTTTTAATCAGCCAGTGATCGTTAGGAGAAAGTCAATATGTTTACTTTCATTATGGGATTTCACATTTTTATGAACAGCGGACAAAGTTACAATCCGAATACAATGAAATTCAATAGCAACCTATGGGGCAACTTGACCTTTCATTTGACACTAATTTTGTGAAAATCGGTTCAGCCATCTCTGAGAAAAATGAGTGAGTTTGAACAACCTCAGGATAACTTTTCTTTACATAACTTTTGAACGATACGTTCAATCATAACGAAATTTAAAAGTTAAGGATTTTGAAGATAGCCCGATCATTTGAAACCAGTTTTATTGAAATCGGTTATGTGGTTTCTGAGATATTGATGTTTCGTGATTTTTACATTTTAATACATAACCTCTAAACCAAAAATCCGATTACAATGAAATTCAATAGCAACCTATGGCGCAACTAGACCTTTCATTTGCAATTAATTTTATGAAAATCGGTCCAGCCATCTCTGAGAAAAGTGAGTGAGAAAAAAAAGTTGCACATACACACACACACACACACACACACACACACACACACATACATACATACAGAAAATGCTCAGTTCGTCGAAAGGGGTCGAGTGGTATATGATACTCGGCCATTGGGACCACTTTTATACCTTTGGTATTTCCAGTGATTGCTATACCTTTCTAGGAGAAAGGCAAAAAGGTTCCAGCCGGCAGCTCACGGCGGAAGCATTCCCATGATAGCCAACGCATGAATCACAACACGCTAGAAGTACAAACAGACACAGCACGACAGTTAGACAACGCAGACGGCAGTCAGACGGATAATGAAATCATTCGAATGAAAATTTGAATAACAAATGACAGGGGAGTAATTTACAGACTGAAACTCGAACTGATGCTGATATGACTGTGAACCGGATAAATATTGCTTCGAAAGGGAAGTCGTGGCCGGGGGCTAACCAATCCAGAGCAAGACTGTTGTAATTAATGAACCCAAGTAGGCTTAGTGTTGCACGTGGCCGCGACACTTCACAACATTCGCCATAAATCGCTTGAACGCCACCGGCAGCCACTTCACATTGGCGCACCCCCCAGAGTGGCAAAGGTGGTAGTCTCAGAGCTCATCGATTCTTCTCCCAACAACACAGTGGAGACAAATCAGAAACAGGCAGCACACATCATGTAAAACACTTATACAGGTTCTGTCTAGGTGCTGCCAGGCTGCAGTCCGACGATGACGAGCAAATCAGTTAGCCTATTCCGGCACCGTGTACCGAACCGAGAATGGGACGTGGTGTAAAACGATCCCGCGGGGCATGACTCTTTCATGAGTTGAATTTTCCGTCGTTTCGCCGGTGGCCGGGGAGTTTGGGAATTCTCCAAGCAATGATGATGATGATGATGATGATGAGGTTCACGGCTTGACAGCTACTTCACACTCCCGATGGCAGCATCGTAATGCCACCACAAACAGACACACATACACAGTACACCCATGTGGGGACATTTATTTGCATGTCAAAAGGCGTTCCTCGCTTCAACGCTATACAGTTCACATTCCTGGGTACTTCAGCAGAGCCACCTATCGTCTAACGCCGAGCCGAGCTGAATGATAATCAGATCAGTTTCATGAAATTTACATTTCTCTCACCCCCTGGTTGAGTCACGGCCTACTGCTGGCTTCTGAACGAACGTCAACGCACACTTCGTTCGTTACGATAATCGATTGCAAACGAGTCACACCGAACGGTAGACGAATGGTAAACGTACCCTACAGCTCCCGACGGGACTATCATCACTTGACTCTGATGGAGACACCTCCAGAGAGAGAGAGAGACTGATGGAAGGTTGAGTGTGACCACTCTTTGATTGCCGGAAAGTCCAAGGGTCAAGCTGTGGAAACGTTGGTTGGCACAAATTGAATTTTCCGCAAAACCGAACCGAATCGGTCCGGCCGACCGAGGGCGAGTGCGAGTTTCGATCATAAATTTGAATGTTAAATTGGCTCCACGCTGGACTGGTAATGTTATAACTAGCCTGTGGCTTTGCCGGAATTCGCAAGTAGGGTTCGGGAACAAGAAAAACTCTTTAAACGTCGGTTCTTCTTCCACCGCTGCCGACGAAATCCGAATTATTTACCTTCGCCGAGCAGCTCATAAAAAGCGGAACGAGAACGTGCTTACTCGGAAACATATTTAATATTTCCGCTTCCGTCCGGTAGCCGGCGACTAGCTGCCTTCCACCAGACTGTGCCGTGTGATTGTTTCTAAACAACCGCTTCGGTTTGAACCTCAGACAAACTCCAGCGGACGTCACTGTGGCAAGTGCATAGGCAAACTTTCGCCTTTCTTTCTTATTACCGACTCCATAAGTGGATGCATGTTTCGTAGATAGTGCACAACCGAAGAGAGTTACAAAGTAGCGATCCTTTCGCAAAACTTCAAGGAAAGCGGAAATGTTTGTTTTCTCCTCGTTTTTTTTCTTGCTCAATCCTGCATACTGTTCAACATGAAAGTTTATTTGATTATCCAAACTCGGCGCAAGAAAATTGCTTTCCGAAGGTTCCCGTCATAAATTTATCGCATAGCATTGAGAAAAATAGCAACACAGAAAAAAACATAACCTCAAAGAAGCACGTCCCAGCAGTCCGGCAGAGGATGTGAAAAGTATGACGATGATATTCAGCGATGACGTGTGCGCCATTGTTTCTTCCCCACCCTCTCCAATCAAGCGGGAGAAAAGTGAAACCAGATCTAAACAAAGCAAGCTGTGGCAGATTGCGGCTCGGGCATATCGCTTTACTTATCGCAATCCGGCCATTAGATAAATTGCTTTCACTTTCAGTTGCGAAGAACGGGCGGCGGTTTCGTCATTATTTATTGCCGGGTTGCCCCACTGGGGGGAGCACCAGTAGTAGGTCAGGAAACCTGAAACCTTCTTCCGTACTATCACCCTCAGCCGGGAAATTTGAGCTTGTCTCGATTTCGGATCGATCCATCAATATTGATGATAATTTCTTGATGGATTTATTTCCATCAAAACCGCTGAGTTTTCCTCGAGGAAATCCACGAGAAACAGGCACTCGATACTGAATCAATTAGGCAATCGGGTTAACACAAATGCTGCGGGGAGGAAGGTGGTAACTTGAGAAATGCGACCTCTGTCGGCTGTGGTTCCTGGCAGCTAGAGGGGGGAAGCTCGAGAACAATGCGAAGATAAATCATCACCATTAAACTTCGCTGGGAATTGGAAAGATTGTTGACTCGCTCTCGGTGACGACCACAGTAGGCTTGACTCCGAGCGCCGGAACCGCATGTTGTGATGACTGTCATAAATTTGGCTTTTCAGTCGACCGAGCAACGAGGGGATGCTGGTGCCTCGGTTGCTTAGATGGAGACTGAAGAGTGATTGATTTTCGGAAAAGAAATGACAAATTTAAGGTTCCTCAAATATATCGATTGTTCTAACGTATATTACTCAAACTGTAACACCGTTTACAACTTCATTATAAAATTGATACTTGATTGTACAAACACAATTCAAACAAAGTAAATCACCCGGAAGAGCTGACAGTTTTCTCATTCTCGCTTTTAATCCGAAAACCGCTGGGAAAACTTTCGTACTGAACTTTCCGAAACCAAGGTTGCCATGCTTTGCGTTTTCACCGCGCGAAAGATTTTTGCGGTTAACCCCTTGAAGTTGGACCTTTTCCATGTTCCAACCTCATTCAACTGGTTTGCATGCAAATATTTTCTTTCACCCCATCCCCACTCTGTCCCGTCAAGGGAAAAATATTTTCCCTTTTCTTGCGATCTTGAGAAAGCGCGGGCGATGATGGCTTCCGCTGAGTGTGAAAAAGTGACAAAAAAGTGACACCGGAAAGTTAGATTTTTGGCAAATGGTGAGAGCAGTTCATGTCTAAATAATAAATTTAATTTTATAACAGTTTCCAGTGTGGTGGCACGGGCAGCACGAGAGCAAAGCACAGTCGGTCAACTTCAGTCACCGAATAAAAAGCGAAGAATAAATTATGATTATTGCACTGTTTGTCCTGTCCGGACCGGTCTCCAATTTCCCTGGCTGTCACCGGCTCTAGCCAACAGCAGGAGAAGTTTGCTCGCCCGGCTAAAGGCGCCACTACTGTCGTTCGGTAGAACTATCAAACAAAAAAAAATCGGTAGAGGCAAGTACGCATTCAGAACCCAGCTAAAGGAAATCTCGGGCAAAGGAGCAGCAACGCAGATAGTTTGTGAGTCTGAAAACTGTTGCGCAATTTGTGCCATTATCACGTGAAAAAAAAAGGGAACAGCTCGTAACGGAGAGAAAAAGAGCGGCACAGTTGGCTATGGAAAACTTTATTTTGAAACGCATCTGTGCAGACTTCTGGCGCCATGCTTCTACTGGGAGTTTTTGACGCAGAATTACGTCTTACTTTAGTAAGGTGGCATGCTGTGAAAAATGTAACAAAAGAGTACTATTTTCTGAAGCACGTAATCTTCTTAGCCTAGAATAATGAATTCCGAACAACAATGTCTTGAACGATATTTCTTAGATTTTGTCAGTAATAGTACCATTTTATCTACTTTTAAACGCTTTTACTGAGAAACTACATGTCAAGATCCTTAAAAATATGATGTTTGACATTAAAATAAGCTATTCTGATTTTTTTTCACCGTATTACCCTAGTATCGTTTTGATATCTTTAATTTTTCATCATTCAAATCATATATTATTACTGCTTTGAGGTGTCGTCCTGAAATGAAGAGTCTACGTGGCTAATAAAGCTACTCGAAAACTGGAAACAAAGCGTTTCTTCATCATTCAAACCAATTTTCTTCTTTTCTCAGTTTTCTTGTTTGCCTTTTTCAGAGTTGATGGAGCTTTTTTTGCCACTGTGAGCACAATATAATATCTTTTGAAGTAGAATACTTCTCTCAGGAAGTTCGGCTACATAGGGATGTGAAATGAAAATCTAAAACCGAAAAAAGTGAAAAATATGTCCAATTTCAAATGCTAATAAATCGGTTAGTATTCGATGGATTTCCTTCGTTCTTGCAGCAATAGATTGGAAAATCTTCTAAGATTCTTCCCAAAATAAGATAATTGTAATTTTATTATTCACACTATTGTACTATTGGAAATAGTCAAGCCTTGTCAAAACGAAAAATTCGACCTCTAATTGGTCGTTATATGCTTGCTTCCCAAGCACGGTCGACAGGATCATATACCTTGCAATTGAAAACATGCTATTTGGCCTATATAAGAGCCTGTTTCAGCCGAAGCCGCTCATAATAGTTCTAGACAGCGACAACAGCAGTCGTCCTTAGCAGCAGCACTAGCTCTGTGGTTGGTCACCACGTCTCAGGAGCAGCGCGGTTTTTCTCAGCGTGTGTCGCCAGACAGCCATTATTCCCCCCGTGTTGGGGCAGCATGAAGATTGCCATCAGGAAATCCAATTTTGGAAATCAAAATGCCTTTTTGAAGGCAAATAAACAAGTCATTGAAAGTTAATAATTTTTGTCAACGCAAGCAAGTATTCTGTGTTGCATCCTAGCAATTTAAATTTGTCGCACCCGTCTAATTTACTGAATGTGAAATAGCTTCCACAGTGCATGTTGTCCGTGTATCTTAATTCCCCCAATGTTAGGGCAGCTCAAAGGTTGTAATTAGCAACCGATTTTGAACCGCAACATGCTTTTTTCAAGGCAAATAAAAAAATAATTGAAGGTTAATAATTTTCTGGCATCAACACAAGCAGACATTCTGTGCGGGATGCAATCAAATTCTGTTGTAGTTGTCTAATTTTTACTTTATTTAGTAAACTCCCCACTGTAGGGGCAGCGCAAAGGCTGCGATCAGCATAACCGACATTGAATAATAAATTGCCCTGTTAGAACGCATTCACAAAAGCAGTTAGTTCGACTATGCAGAACTAATGTGAAGTCGATTCAATCAATCAGCATTAACAGAATTTTGTCGTCTCCCAGCTGCCAAGTTGCAACATGATGCAACACGCAACAGCGAGCAAACGAAATCGCTTGATGTTACAAACCGCAATAAGATACGGGTTAAAACCGTTGCGTGTGTGAGAGCACCATCGATGTTTATTCGCTGGATACACTATCTACTGTCTACTGAACGCAATAATCTGCTTACATGCGACACGGGGACGGGAACATTTTCTTCAACCAAGCTGCACAACACGACACAAAACATGTTATTTTGTTGCTTCAATGAGAGTGCTATCGGTCCGGCTCGACAAGAAATCATTTTTGTGCATCCGTGCTACGAAACTGAGGAAAAACTTTAGAAACTGAAAAAAGAGGTGGAGCTTATCAAATGATCGCTCTGAACCAGAATGAAGTCACACATATTTTTCAAGTTATATCATTCCACCACGTACGTAAAATAATTCATTCCTATTTTCATCCCTATATAAGAGCCTGTTTTAGTCGAAGCCGCTCATAGTAGTTCTAAACAGCGACGACAGCAGTCCTCCCTTAGCAGCAGCGGGAGCGAGCAGTGGGTACCATCGATAGCGGATAGCGGCCACAACTGTGGCATGGCTGCGGATAAGCGTAGCAGTTTCAGCGGATCTCACCATCGATAGCAGCAGGGCCAGCAGATGCAGGTACAGCGGATACCAATGGCGGCCACAACTGTGGCATGGCTACGGATAGCGTTGCAGTTGCTCAGCAGTTGGGCCAGCGTATAGCGGCCACAACTGTGGCATGGCTATGCATAGCGTAGCTGTTGCAGCGGGTATATCAGCATCGATAGTAGCAGGGTCAGCTAATGCAACGACACTCCCTTCACTGAAATGCTGTTTCAATGTGGTAGCGGGAAGCATCAGCAGCAGGCTTGCATGAAGTGAATACATCAGCCAGCAACTTCCTCTAAGGCCTCTGCCATAGTAGACGCGAAAAGCGGCGCGAACCGATTCGCTCGGCCGTAGGTTAATGTACAGCTCTACTGATGGCTGTACATTAACCTACAGCTGAGCGATTCTGTTCGCGTCGCTTTTCGCGTCTATTATGGCAGAGGCCTAATGGGAAAGTTGTATCAGTTTGTTCAGAAGAATATTATTGTCGGTAATATTACAGAGATGCGATTGCGTAAATCCGATTTTGAATTGAACAATTGTTCTTTTGAGAACAAATAACACACTTATTTGAAGAGTTAATAGCTTTTGGTACCAATAGCAGTATAGTGACAGCCTCAGCGGTAGATGCAGATGCAGCCGGTACTTCCCTGAGGCCGATGTAAAGGTAAATGGGAGCAGCACGGCGAAACAGTTCGGGTTTTGCTTAGACGCGCGTCATTTTTTGTTGTTGATATTCCCCACATGAAACGACGCGCTTTCGTATGATAGCGGTGGTATTTGCGGTAGATGCATTTGCCAACACTCCCTCCAGTAAAGCCGTGTCTAGTTTTCAATGTGAAAACACCTTTCTCATTGTGTTGACCGTGCGCCTTAGTCCTCACTATCAAGGTAACACAGAGATGTAAGATAAACACTACATCCTATGATAAATTGAACAATTGTTCTTATAAGGACAACAAATGAATTAATGAAGATTTAATTTTGAATTAGAATACTTCTCTCAGGAAGTTCGGCTACATAGGGATGTAAAATGTGAATCTAAAACTGAAAAAAGTGAGAAAAATTTCAAATGCTAATAAATCGGTTAGTTTTCGATGGATTTCCTTCGTTTTTGCAGCAATCGATTAGAAAATCTTCTAAGATTCCTACCAAATGCATGAAATTGCAATTTTATCATTCGAACTATTGTACTATTGAAAACTCTTAAGCCTTGTCAAAACACAAAATTCGACCTCTGATTGGTCGTTATACCGCGCTTTCCCAAGCACGGTCGGCAGAGTTATGGACCTAGTAAATTGGGAATGCATCATTTGGCCTATATAAGAGCTTCATCAGATAATAAACAAACATTTCAACGAATATTAAATTGAACAACTGAAATTTGAAGAACACAAATGATTATTTGAAAAGTTAATATTTTCTCGTTTTGCGCTATAATCCAAAGTTAATTATCTTCATCTACATGCATACTCTGACCATTATTACGTGTTTGTGTCGCTAAGTGTTTGGCTACGGTCATGCAGAACGCAAATAACGGCGCGATGCGATTCGGCAAGACGAAATCTGTTGAAATGTATAGCTCTACTTCGCCTTAAAAAGAGTTGTACATTTCACCACGGTAAGGCGAATCGCATCGCGCCGGCATTCGCGTTCTGCATAACCGTAGCCTTTGTTCCGTTCCCGTTTAATGATGTCGTATTGAATGTGCATATTACAATTCGGCAGCACTTCAACTTCTCATTTGCACAAAATTTAAAAATATCCAATGAACTGCATTCAAAATATCAGACAAAAAGAAATTACAATACTGCCAATGAACGGTCAACGTTTATTTACTAGAAAAAATGACTGACACGCAAGCAGCCAGGTTATCTTTCTTGTAAAAGTATTCTACTTCAACCTTGCGGTCGTGGCTTTGCATACAACCTTCTTGTGATTTTTTCTTCGCTTTTTCTGGTATTTGGAAGCGTTTTTTTACTATTCTGAACTCAACTTTAGACATTTTTTTCTATTCTTTTGTAGATGTCCTTTTTTAAACTGTTTATTCGTGATAATGGTTCTATGTGCCCTATTTTATTCTGCAGATGCCTATTTTTCGCTACTTATAACTCAATTTTGATTAATTTTTCAACTGTTTCTAGAATTCAGCAAAATTATCTGTTGCTGTGAGTTTAGTTTGAAATTATTTTTTCTTTTCGTCGTTTCTGGCTTTCACAAGCGTTTTTTCACTATTCTGTGTCACTTTTCGATTATTTTTCGCTCGCTCTTTTATAACCTTTGGAACTATTCTACACTCAATTTGGAATCAATTTTTGTGCTTTTTCTAACCTTAGAAGATTTTTTCGCTGGTTTATAATATTCAGTGTCTACAGTAGGGTGGCAATGACTGTATGGAAAAAAATCATCATCGAATTGCAAAAATCGACCATGTAAATTTTGTGCATTGGCTCAGAGAAATTTCAGCTTAATCGTACATGATTTTGGGGTGCCTCAAAGCGCTCAAATTTATGATTTTTCGATCCTCGAGAATTTACCAAGAGGGGAGTACATGAAATGGCGAGAATGACATTTTTTTCGATGCCAAATGTCTTAAAAATGCATAAAACGTCGAGATCGAGAAAAAAATTTTGACCGGAAATCTTATCCTCGAAATTAAGCGGATAAGTGAAGAGCATTAGTGGAGACCTTACCAATTAGTCGAATGCCTAGGTGGGCTTTGCTGTATCTAAGCGCCGATGCTATTGTACTCGATCCATGGCTGCTCATCGCCACTCTTGCAGAGTTCACCCCAATCCATGGTGGAAGGCTAACAGAGTTTTCCTTCGAGCCTGTACTTTTCATGTATTTTGTCTTCGACGTTTTTATGACTAGTCCGGTCCGATTGGCCTCTGCCTAACCTCCGCTGTACGTTTCCGTCAACGTCTCAAAGTCGCCAGCCATGATGTCAATGCCATCGACGAGGCTAAATAACAGGCCGGGCTTCCTGAAAATCGTATCATTCGTGTCTATCCCCGCTCTTTCAATAACGCCTGCATCTCCGTGGCAATATTGAATAGCAGACATGAATGCTCATCACCATGCCGCAACCCTCTTTGAGATTCGAAAGAACCCGAGAGCGTCCTCGAAACTCGCACTCCATCATTCGTCGCTCTGATCAATCGCGTATTTTTATCTGGAAACCTGGGCTCGTGCATAATTTGCCATAGCTGATCTCATTCGATTGAGTCATACTCCGCTCTGAAGTCGATGAATAGTTGGTGCGTGGTTGCGTTGTACTCGCGGCATTCCTGTAGCGCTTGCCGTAGTGCAATATAATTCATAGATAGTTGCTACAATCCAGCTCCTCAATCTCCTGGAGGTTTGGGGCCGGAAACCTGTCATCTGTTGCACGTACTCCTAGATCAATTGCCGTACCACTTTCGTTCGCTGTTACATCGCCGTTAAGATGCTTGTCGTAGTACTGTTTTCACCTTTCGATCACCTCACACTCGCTTATCAGGAGTTTTCCTCCCAGATCGCGGAGCTAATTTAAACTGTTAGAACAGGAATCAGTCAATGCAGATTCTATACGACTGGTTCCCGTTTTAACAGTTTAAATTGGTTCCAGAATCCACTCCACCAGACTAGTAAAATATACAGTGACTTTAGTGGTAGCGTTCAACTTGACGCGTCGATTTTGTTTTCTGTGCGCTGGTCGGGTGATCTCCAGGTGGCTTTGTGGATATCTTTGCGGAGGAAGATGGTGTTTTGGACTACCATACCACGTGAGGCTGCAATATTCACGCACCATTGACTGTTGTCGTTCGATACGGCGAGGAGGCTGTGTACCGGTCTATACATTGCCATTGCCAATTTTCACGTTCATCCTAGGGCAGCCGTCATACACTTAACCCAGCTGCAAGTAGAACGCTTCCTTCTCGTCGTCGGGTCTCACCTCGTGTGGGCAAAGCACGTTGATGATGCGGCCTTTAATACTCAGTTTTCGCATCCTAGCGTTTAATGCAATAACTCGACTTGTCGAGGTGTGAGATAGGAAGGTTGTCCACAAACCATTTGAAGCCCAAGACAAGCATTCAACCTACGATCTTTGCCAATTTTTGTAAGGTATGGTTGAAAATCTAGGGTGCAGAGATTATATACCAGCCTGTCATGCTAAACATTGTCAAACGCCTTCTTGACATCGAATTTTTGCGGGTAAAATGTCTCTTCTTAAACTTCTTAGGAATTGCTTCTCTGGAACGTAGAAGAAAAGTTCAGCAGGCAATGGTTGCTGCTAAAGTTATTCTTGGTGAAATCGACTGCCCGGCTCTTGTAAGCAAGTTTTCTCTGAATGCTCCTGGTCGAATTCAACGCAGATCACTGGATGAAATGTTTATAACGCCGTTCCATCGCTCTTTGGATACTTTGAACCAATCTCCAGAATAATCCGTACCTTCAACAAAACTAGTCAACTGTTTGATTTTGGATGTACCTCAAATATTTATAAACAGAAACTGCTATCAACTAAACTTTTTTAATTATTATTATTATTTAATTCGTTTACATTCATCGGACAAACAGTCTAAATGAACACTTAAAAACTAATGACTAGAAATATATCTTCACATAAAAGTTAGTAACACGATCACGAAAAACAGTATAGGAAACGTTGAAGTCGAACAAATGATAATCTCTATTGAATAGAACGCACATAGTTCGAATAGGCTCATTTTGTGAGTAGTCCGTCCTATGTTGTTGGAGCCTCAAAAAACTTCGTTGGCGCAGTGGACGTGGCAGCACGTTCACATCCATTTTATTGAGAATCCAGGGCGCGTTAATCTCTCCTAGCAGGGTCCTTCCGACCAAAACCGCTTTTTGCACATTGCGTCGCTTTTCGATTCCTTAAAGTCTGCACCGGGCTTCGTACGGAGGTAGTGCATCTGGATTTCTCCAAGGAAGTAGTCATAGAGCGAATTTGATGAACTTTGATTGGACTTTTTCGATTTTGGTTATCCAGATGCTGCGAATAGGGCTCCACACGACGGCGGCTGTCTCCAGAACAGACCGCACTAGGCTATAGTACATGGAGCGCAGGCAGTGAGGATCACGAAATTCGGTTGTCATCCGGAGAATGAACCCATGATTCCGCCTAGATTTGTTGATTATATGACTGTAGTGTTCCCGGAAGTTCAACTCTGCATCAAGCATAACCCCAAGATCTCGCACTACGTTAGCTCTGGTAATGGTTTCATCGCTTATACGATAGTTCCACTGAATATGTTGTTTTTTCCTCGCAAAAGTAATCAATGAACATTTCGATACACTGATAATCACCATGTTGTGTTGACACCAGTCGTAAAATCTGTTAATTACACTTTGCAGAAGTTCACAGTCGGCAGGAGTTTTGATTAGTTAATACATTTTTAAATCATCGGCATACAGTAATTAAAAGTCTTTTGGCAGTACTAGACAGAGGTCATTGAAAAAAATGGTGGATAGTAGTGGCCCCAAGTTGCTGCCTTTACACCTGATTGGGTAACGAATTCTCCTGACTCAACGGAACCCAGTTTGACAGATAGTCGGCGATTGCTTAAATACGATTCGAACCAGTGGACAACGTTCGAGGACACAGCAAGCCGGTCCAACTTAGCAAGCAGGATACGGTGGTAAACTCTATCAAAGGCCGCTTTCAAGTCGGTATAAACTGTATCAATTTGATACCCTTGTGGCATGGAGATGAGGCACAGTGATGTGAATTGAGTTAGATTAGTTACAATGGATCTGCCAGAGAAGAATCCATGTTGCTCATGCGAAATATATGACTCTGCTGCCCGAAAGAGTTGTACGTTCATAAGTATCTCGAACAGCTTTGAACCAGCACATAGTGAGGTAGCTCCGTGACAGTTAGATAGGTCGCTCTTATTACCTTTTTTAGAACTGGGAACATAATCGATTTCTTCCAACATTCTGGAAATAGTGCTTGTGAAAAGGATAGGATGAATATGGCTCTCAATGGCGCACACAGTTCAACGGCGCATTGGAGGATGCAGAACGTCAACGGGAATAAGCGCTTCAGGAGAATCAGACAGGTGACACATCGGTGCAGCCTCTTCATCCATAAATATTGGGTCAAGTATTCGGTTCAGATTATTGTTCCTTAAGTTCAGTTGTTTCATATAGATTAGCGACATATTTACAAGTAGCCAAGCTCCCAGCACCGATTGAAAACACGTACTACAAAAGCAAATGAGCGAGGGCCTTCATATTCCTAGATCTTCTCGCTAGATCGGGGAGCTCATCCGCCGTCACACTTGCTTACTTTGGAACCAAATAGTTCGAATTGTCGACTATAGAAACTCCCTCAGGAACAGCCAGCTCGAAAGGGCTGACGATGTTTCGCCCCAAATCGTGTGACGATACGAAACAGGTGTAATTAAAAGTTGACCGTTCCCGGGCAAGACAAGCGGAAGGATGGGTTTTGTCTTTTTTTTTTTAGTTTGGCTAGAGGCTAAAGTGGTGTTGAATTTGCAGAAATCTGGCGGAGCTTTTGGCCAAACTCGCGGTTTCGCAGATTTTGGGTTCGTTCCTGGATAACCTTAGTCAGCCGATTGCTCATGGTCTTTTTGGATCGGTCACCAGTCCGTTGGTACTGGCGCCGATAGATGTTTCGCAACCTTATGATGTATTTAGTGGTGCTGTCGATATGGAGGGCGGTACACACTTGAGTTTTCTGTACAGGGACCACCAAGTCACTTGCGACTGCGAACGCACGCTGGAGAGTTTCCAACGTCTGGTCGATCTCCACTGGAGTATTCAAGGAGTGGTCGATGTTGGTGTTCTCGTCAACGATGCGCTAGAACCGATGCGATGGTAGTCTCGCCTAGGATGATTGCCCACCATCTCTGCAGTTGCATCCGAGATCAGCACCACCGGATAGCTCCGACGATAGCTCCACGAATATCACTGGAACCTCGGAGATGGTCATGTTGGACAGAAAGATGTCCAGGACAGATTGAACCCAAGACCCGGAGATTCTGGAAGAACACTCCGGTGCCAAAATGTCGTAGTGCTTGATCACAAGGTCATCCGCCTGGATGATGCCATTCTAGTTTTGTCTTCGGTTGCCATGTTTCTACTTCACCCGCCCCCGAGTCAGCTTGGTCAGATTGTTTCGTAGTTGAGCAGCGGTACCGTCTCGGGTTTTGGTTTGCTTGAGACATTACGCTGCGATGATGATGTGAAGACTCGGCAGCAAGCGACGCTTGACGTTGCTCCTCACAGCGATAGCAACTCGTCCACCCCCTTCACTGATCCAGTCTAGTGGTAGCTCTAGAAAACCCGGAAAAAATACGTTAACTCCCGGTTTCAGATAAGGCTCCTTAATGACGACAATATCGACCTCCCTCTCGCCAAGGAAGTCGAGAAAATCAACGTGTTTGTTCCTGAGAGAACAAGCGTTCCGCTGGATTTCGAATGCAGCGAAGATGATTGTGACAAGTTCCTCCGTTGATAGTGAAAGGTCGTCTCCAGCAGAACCAGCAAAATCCCAGAGGTAACACCAGCGTATGACAACCTGGGGGTCAAAATGGGCCCTTGGCTTGGTTGAGCAGCGGCGGCGGCGAGGCGGGGTCCGAATCGGTGGGAACTGGTATGGTGTGTAAGCCGAGGGAGGTTTTCGATGACGTTCGTTCTGGTTCGAATGCGAATAAATTTCGCACGCTTCAGGTAGTTGCGACTGGTGGCACGATCATTTTGGCCACAGTTCGTGCTTTTAGGCTCGGTGTCATCAGGTTGAAGGCAGGTCGAAGACTGATGCTATCCAGCACACTTGTCAAAGCGCGGTACCCGACAGTCGTGCTTCTCTTAGCGAAATGTACTAAGAACAACTCATCTCGAAAGGGGTCGTCCTTGACGGTTTAGGAAAGTCTTTTTTCTCCAATATAACCTCGATTTGGGATAACTTCCTCTGAATTTTTGTTGGCATTAAAAGGGTTATATCTGAACCGCACTTTTTTCTAAAACATGAAAAATCTGCATAAACTAACCAAATCAATGATAGACGTATATAAACTTATTAACTTTACTCTAACACACACTGTGAGCAAATTGATAAACTAAAACCGGCGAACGGCCCAAATCCTATGCAAATATTTACCTCTTAGCTTTGTTTACTGGCTATACAAATTACGAACACGTTATAAACTTCGATATCAGTTTACTTTGGTCGAAAGGATATAGTTTGTTTTGCTTTGCTAACTTTCACAGCCTGCTGTGATCGCTAGAGAACAGTCTTTTTTGCGAATTCATCCGAATTTTCTCCCTCCCCCCACTTCAAACAATAAATTCGACCTACCGTCACATGGCAAGCGTACGAATGAAAACCTCATCAAACAAATGGAATTTAATCACTTCTCTTAAAAATACGGTTCTTGTCGTTCCTGCCGTCGTTGTCGCCTTCACCCATCGGCGGCAGATGACTTTGGCCATCTCGGGAGAAAAGCTGTCGATCTCGGTCGTTCAGTGAGTTTAATCAAATTCAAAGCATAAAAAGGACAATAATGATGATGATGATGCACTTAAGTGATTTTTTTCTGCTCTCGTTCATTCAGCCCCAAACGTTTCTCCACTTTCGTTGAAATACTTCTACTATACAGTGTAACAAAACGAGTGTCTCGTTTTTTTTTCGTCTTCTTTTCAACCTCCGTTATCCTCTTTCTGTAGGATCCTTTCGCCAATGGTCATTAATCTTGCTGCTGTTGCTGCTGCTGCTGCTTAGTGCCTTGAGGGATCCACGTGGTCGCGAGAAGAAAGGCGTGCTTTCGCCAAGTGCTTGACACAAGATTATCCAACTTCGCTTCCCCTCCCCGAAACCCATGAATGCGAATAAGTTTATTTTTATGCAAAACGATTTGCGAGATTTCCCTCCTTCACCACTTCCGTTACTCTCGATCGGTTGGTAATGACGTTGTTACTTCTATGGGAAATACCCTTCGGCTAGTTGGAGAAGCGAGGCTGCATCTCTCTGACCCGAAATTGGAGGGTTAAAAGAAGTTGAACAAAAGTGAAAAAGCTAACCGAGAGAGGTTAAGCACAATCGATGAACGGAGGATTTATGTGTGTGCAACCACCGGCACCTCCGCAGCTAACCACATTCCGGAAAGTCGAATACCAGCCGTGCTGCCAGCTTTGATGTCGAACTCCAGAACCACCTATCGAAAAGAACATTCCGGCTTCTTTTCAGTCTCGTGACTTGAAGCACAGAAACCAAATCAAGCATGAAAGTGTTTACACTTTTATACCCAAAAGAATCGAAGGAAAGTTGAAATGGAACTCGTCTTCTAACTGTTAGTGGGAAAATAAAAAGAAGAAAGGGGAACAGAAGGAGAGAATCGCAATTCAATCGGAAAATCACCCTTCCGGGCATATCAATATCGTTCGTTTCCTTTCGGGGCTCGTTCGAGTGCGAGCTCCCAGAGCTCCAATAAAGTGAATGAGTGTAATGGATTAGATGTGCTCTTCTATGCTCTGGTGTTGTCGCTGCTACTGTTAAGGGAGGGGGTGGCATGGGGTTAGGTGTCGTTCACCAAGCTCGCGGAAGGGAAGTCCTGTCTAGTGAGCTGGAAGACCACCGGTAAAGTACCTTCTCATATGATCCCGGTAATCCTGGTCGCTAGTCAGATGATGATGCTACACGGGGTCACGGAGAGATGTTGGCTGGCGAAGGATTGGATTTTTATTTGCTATTCCGATTGTCGGTCGCGTCAGGAGGATTTCTTTCAAAGCATTTTCAAATAACCTTTTCGTTTTGAGTTTTCTTACATGGTTTCAGGTTGAGAGTAACGTTTAATCCCCAGGGGGATTTGTTGGATATTTTCTATTATTTATCCCCTTGTTCAGCAAATTAGAGATGGTTGGTAACTACGCATCACTACACAAGCGACTGATAACAATACTACTTATGAAACCATCTGTACGTGCATAGAAAAATGTTCCCCCGTTGGGGGTGGAAATCATAATTTAAATCATCGAACACAATCGCTCTGCTCGCACATAAACAATGACAGTGCTTTGCGTTGTAGTAATCATCATAAATTATGACTCCACTGTTGCAAGCGGAAGGACCCGAGTAGCGCCCTTAAACGGTGTAGAACGGTATGCGTTTAATGTTACTGAAATATTTACGATTCGAAACCCCCCGGTCTCGTCCTTGTAAAGGGGAAGCACAAGAAGCATCAGCTTGTATAGAACCAAGTAGGCCTTGACTACTGACCATTTAATACCGGTTGGGGCACAGTCGGCGGAGAAGGCGGTGCTGATGTTCTCAATTCTCTCTCTCTGTGTTCGGTTGACAATAATAAAGTGTCCTGCCCCTCGGAGCCGCTCAAGCTGAACAATGGCTTTTCTGCAGCACTAGGCATCAGCAGTTGTTGCTTCATTTGGTTGATGATTTCTTGAAAGGACCTCAAATGGTCCGTTCTGTTACCGGTGCGTAGGGTGACCAATTCCATTCTGGATCCAGAGGAGCCCGAGTATCACAAATGGCAACCCTCTTTCTCTCTGTCAAACCAGTATTGTTGTTTACAGTTAATTTACGACTTGTTTTAGCCTGAGAAGCACAATTCTCTGTCCGTTCTTCTGTCGTCACCCTTGCCGATTCAATTGATTTAACCTCAACTACGAAGCGAACCGTTGTGAAAAGGTGATTTATGGGTTAACACTTTTATCTGAATGAACCATATTATACATTTCAAAGCAGGAAGAAGAGCAGTTGCAATGCGTTGTGGTGACTAACCACTAAATTATAGGGATGATTCAGCCTCGCCGGAGATTTTGATCACTAGCCAAAAACATCATAACACAATCCGGCAGCAATAAAACTGACAATCAGACACGCCGGCGTCAGTCGGTTCGACGCCACAGAGAGCAACCAGGCGTCGCGTTGTCGCTGACGCTTTTGTCCAATTCTGACCGAGGAAACAAATGGATATAATGCTGGGGGAAATTGAACTCACCTTGTGGATTATGGTTGCTTTGATGTCAGTTGGTTGTCAAAACTAGAGGTTGTTTTCCCTCTAGAAACTCTTTCAAGGATTATAAAAAGCGAAAACAAAAAATGAATCAAATTATGCTCAAAATACTTCAAAGTATGGAAAAATTATCGATAATTTCATATAGTGCGACATCCAAAGGCTTCTGCTGCCTGCCTCTGTATATCGCGAATCATGACAACTGGATTAAATCGTAAAGTTATGGATTTTGTGAACCCGAAAACTCAATTAAAAGACGGTTTAACACTGGAGGTAACATTTTCTCATTAAGGTGACCTTTATGTTTCCCTCCATTAGCCACATTTTTTGCCGCTTTCCGCGCAATGTGACGGCCATTATCAATCAATTGATTTAACGACAGCGATGCATCGGGTGAACAAAGCATGCCGTGGACTTTGCACAAACTTCACAACAAAATAAACGGAGTATGCGGTGCAACGCAACTAGCAATATTCATTATTGGCTTGGTAGCGTGCGCGCACGGGCCAAAAAGGATGGCGGTGGCGATTTTACCACAAATAGCTCTCGTTCGTCCATTAGCATAACAATGGGGTAGCATTTTTTCCCGCATTCCCGTCGACGTTCCGACGGTTGTAATGATGATTCACCGAATGAACTCAAAACCCTTCCATGCTGGTTCAATGATGCTGCTTTTGAATGCTACGTGCCCTGCCAAGCCAGAAGCGGTTATGATTCAGAGAGGAAAAAAAATCAATGGTTACTGCGATTTACCACCAAGCGTCAATATAGTTCCAATCTCTGCAACCATCGATTGCTTACCGAAGGAAATAATTGAAAACACCCCGCAAAGCAGTGCGGAAAAAAACTGTCCATCTCCCTCTCAATTGGAAAAGGTTTTCCTTGCACAGAACATAACTAAAACCATCCGCAATGTCATGCCACCATACCCGGCTTTGGAAAAGACTCCTGGAGGAGAAGCAGACGCCACCAGAAGCAACTTACGAAAATTGAATTCAAATGGGAATTTGCGGTAACAAAACAGATCAATCTCAATTTAAAGTTTTACCCCCCAATCGCATTCGAGTTACTGCTGCCATGCTGCTCCGTGCAATTGTTAAGAGTTTCGAGTAGGTAGTAGTCGTCTGCCAGGCGCAAAGGACAGATTGAAAAGCAAAATTAAATAATTAAAATGCAAAATGGAAAAGCTAACCACGAAACTCGCTCCTGAAGCCGATTGAGGAGGCTGGCAGCACTTCAGAAGTTGCAAATCTTTCCGGAGGCTGTCGGGAATAAAATGTAAATAAACTTGGCAAACGAAGTTGTAAAGTTGATTTGTGTCCCATTCCAGAAGAGAGAGAGAGAGAGAGAACGCGAAAGTCAAACTTTAAAATAGGGTTGAATAAATCGAACCGACCTTGCAGTGGCGCGTCAACAAATCAGTCAGATTTACTCTCGACAGAATGTTCCAACAACGAAAGATCGGAAAAGTGCACCTAATTATTCAGACTCAGAAGTTTGTCCACTCTCGCGGACGAGAAAGTACCGAAAAAGCCGTCAGCTTCCCCCGGAACCTGGAAGCACAACGAGACGAAGCTAATTAATTGAATTAAACGCAGTGAGAAACCCTATGTAAATAAGTTTCCACCATCGAGCGAAGAGCCACCTACAGTCCGTCGTCTCAGTTAGCGAAGAAAACCGGTTCACTTCCGGTCGCTTGAGCATTCCGACAAAGTTAGCCATGCTCTTTTAGTTTTCAAGCACTGGACGCTTGCGGTCAGAGAGGCGTTCAACCTCGAAATGACTTCGAATGTTTGAACTTTTGTGCAATAGCAGGTAAAGTTTTGAAAAAGTGAAGGGAAATTTTTCGGTCGTATTGGATTTGGTGCATGAATAGATTTGACAATCGAGTGAAATGTTTTAAAATGATGAATTATAGTAGATATTTATGGTAAAATCATTCAACGCCCACCAGATGTCAGATAAGTCTCAGCTTTGGCAACTCGGTTTCAACTAGTAAAATAGTAGGCCATGGAATAAGGATTTGAATTCTTGCCTCCAAGTGTTTTTCAGCGATTCTAAGCTCAATTGGGGATCATTTTCTATTTGGGCCTTTAGAAACGCTTTTCGGAGATTCTAAGCATTTTTTATTTCGACTGGTTGGTAAATCTCAGGACACGTGTAACTTGCGACCCTAATGAAGTCATGGTCACTCACCTTTGTCCAGCAACTCCTATCCCAACCTTCACGAGGAGCCAACAGGAATACGAGTAACCTTAGCGAAGATCGAGTAACCAACCCTCGGTGGAAACTTTGGTCGTATGCTGACTGGGAAGGGGGGTTACTGAAACTGGTATCGTCGAGTCGGTCACCCTACCAACGGTTCCACCGCTTGACTGATAAGCCATATCACGTGAATGTCGAGCTGTCAGTGGTATGCGCAATAGTGGAAAACCAAACCAGCTGAACGTGGTAGATACTTGCGGAGATTCGGACCAAAGGATGAATGTGCACTGCAGACCAGACCAGATGGAGAGGATATGGTCCACTGCGATGCCTGCGATGCGTGGTGACACTTCAGTTGTGCTGGTGTCACTAGATCAATCGCCGATCGTGCTTGGATGTGCACCGGATGTAAACCATCATCCCGTGTACCGGCGAGAGCGAATGTCGTGAGCCGATCTTCGTCACACTTATCCAATAGTATGGCACAATTACGCGAACGTCAAGAGTTGAAGAGGCAATGGACCGAAATCGCAATGGAGAAAAGATTCTGAAGAAGTAGCAAAAGCTATTTGGAGCTGCGATTGTTGCTGAAGAAAGGAAAAGGAGCCGTGTAAGCCCCATGCCAGTATGTGAAGAGTTCGCGATTGGATCGGAGATAGCCCGAATTTGTGACTTAGCGCGGCAGTACAAACGCCACCAGCACAACTCGCATTCAACTCAGATTAACTTTGGTGCTGAAGCGGTAGGTATAGCTGGAAGATTGCCGTCAAGATTCGACACTCTCTTCCTTCAAGGGCGTACCATCCCCGCGTTTGATACCACCGAAAATATAAGCCATTATCGACCGGTAGCTTCGGAATGTGAAGGGAAAAGAATGGACGTGATCCACGGCTCGCGAGCGGGATCGGAGCGCCGTGTAGAACTTGAACAACAGTGTAACCAATGCAAGAAGGAGCCCGAATGGATGCATTCAACTATGCATCGCCTTATGATGACTGGCAGAGCTGCATGCCCCACTGCTCTGGGCAACTAAGAGACGCCGAGGTGGCGAACGGTTGCAGGGGTCTTTGTCCCACAAACCAAGCAGTCGGGGGCGACATAGTTGCTCTTAAGGCGCTATGGGCGACCTACCCTAGCCATGACCTCACTGCTTCGGCATAGCTCACCATGGGACCAAATAGGCGAGTACTGAGTATAAGCGTGCGAATGCGGAAGCGAATGTGGTTCCGGCAATTTGCTGGTAGTGGCAGTCCAATCTGAAATAGAAACGTTACCTAGAGTGGCGGCACTACGGCACTAAGGGTAGACTACGCGGCGATCTCAAAGCGTGAGGAAAAGGCCGAAAAAGCGCCAAAGCACAAACGGTCGCATTATCGTTCGCCGAGGTTTGTTCTACAGAACCGGGTGAAGGGAACGAGGCAGTCTCCCGGAGCGGGAGCGCAGGCTTCCGCGAGCATCAAAAGAAGGTTGATCGAGACAAGCTCACCGGCTAGTCTGTCAACAGAGAATGATGGGCTCACGAAGGAAAAGTCCAACAGGGATACCACGGGTAATGAAAAATGGACTACCGTGGTGGACAAAAACCGGTAGAAGTGGGAAACGCGTAAAAACACGAAAGCCGCGCCGAGAAACCGCGAAAGGCGAGGAAGAGCAAGGGTGACGCGCTCACGACGCGGGTTTAAGTACTCGGAGGTCTTGATGGCCATGAGAGACGACACCCAACTAAAAGAGTTGGGTGAGGATGTTCGGACCATTCGTTGATCTCGTATCGACGAAATGATCCTGGAACTGCGCAGAGGCGCGAAAGGGAAGGGAGCTACCTACAAAATGGTAGCCTAAAAAGTATTGGGGTAGTATTATCCCAGTTACCGTTGCCGGTGGGGAAACCGGTCTGTCAAGCAACCAACTCGGCTTCCTCAAAGGTAGGTCCACGGTGAACGCTATTCTCTCCGTCACTAAGACGACCATGGTAGTACTCCAACGTAAATTAAGGAGCATTCGCTATTGCGGAACTCAATACCCTAGGCGTTTCGGAGTCTCAGTGTACCGGTGCCACTGTACAAGATTCTGAAAAAATACATTCAGAATCGAGTGCTGGTCTACAACATACACGAGGGTCAGAAATACGTTCCGATTATCGCAGGGGTTCCGCAAGGTTCAATCCTGGGTCCGGTATTGTGGTACACCATGTATGACGGTGTGCTGAAGTTTAAGTTCCCACCGAGAGCGGTGATTGTGGGCTTTGCGGATGACATAACTCTAGAACTTCTGCATGAGAAGTCAATAGCTCCGCCTGCGCAAGTAGCAAATAACCACACTCATCGGCTTTTGGATTCTGATATCTTGTTTCGAATTCTACCTGTTACACTGTACGGAAAATCTGGGAAAGTAAACACTTTCAGCTTTTTAGACGAGGGTTCTTCCCTAACATTAGTCGAAGGCGATCTTGTAGCCCAGCTTGATTTGGTAGAAGAACCACAACCTCTGTACCTCAGATGAACCAGAAACACATCGAGGGTGAATTTGAACATACCGTCACATTGTTTTGAAATAAAGTAAAACAGTTTTTTTAGTAGAAGAGAATGGACCTGTCCAACTCCAATGGTTCCAAATTTAGGGCAGAGAAGAAGCTAGCACAAGAGCTGTTGGAGAAAACAACGACATTTTGAAGAGGATGCTTTGGAAAGAGGACGATATCGAACTACCCGCCAGCTATAGCATGACTTTACGAAGACACTGATCATGTACTAAAGTTCGAACAGCGAAAGAGTATTGATAGGATTCGTAGAGTCGGCGGTGGCAGACATTAAGAACTTGTACCTGGATTGTAGTGAGCAAGGATAGAAAAAATCACTCACTCGGAGAATCACTTCCGATTTTTTATTTTGTAAATTTTCATTTATCAACAATGATACGGCTGCTTAGTTACAGAAATGAACAAGAATCGTTAGTGATAATTTCAGAAGAATCAATACTGAAAATTTTCGTTCACTGAAGACGAAAATTCTCTCACAGATTTTTTTTTGGTTCAATAGGTTTGAGTTGCAATTTTTGCAGTACATTCAACATTGAATCAACGACATAAAATGATGCCATACTCTAAAGATTTGTCTCACAATGTTATGAAATTGAACTCATGAAGTATAAAGTATAGAAAGTATCAAACAAGTCTCTTGATAATTCTTTTGGTTTAAACCTCCAAACTGTAGGGCAATTGAATTCTCAATCTTGTATGTACTTGATGTACGGTAGCTAACGGCTTCGTCAGTGGTTTTCTCCGGCAGGTTTTCTACAGCGATCTTATGCAGGAACCAGCCGAAGAAAACCACTGCCGAAGCCGTTCACCACTCTATATTACAAGAAAGCTTGCAAGTAATATCCTTGAATACATGCTTTCTGGATATCTGTTTGATTCGCCTCAGCCACAATACCAGTATTCCTATTTCTAGAAGACAACACCCCGTAAAACATCCAGTTTTCATTCTTGCTTAATTATTTCAAAAGAAGGAAATTCTCGGTTTGCGCGTGCTACCGTGCTGGACCGAAATCCGTACACCTAAGCACATGATAATCTTCGACGGTCAACATAAAATCAAGAAATCACATATTGCTTTTAACTGACATGATTACTTATAGGTCTACTTATATTTTATCACTATTTTCAAGCAAAATGATTAAAATCACTCTGAAACTCGAAAAAATCATGTTTAAATAGAACATGTTTTGGATCGAAATCCGTACACAGTTTTTTGTCTGAATCAAAACCCGTACACTTCTGAATCGAAATCCGCACACACGCGACATAGACTGGATTAGAGTCCATACAGAAATAAATCAAAATCCGTATAGATATAGAAGTACATAAATGAACATCTTTTATTTATAATTTATATTTAAATTTACGAATAAATATATTTTGAGGATCAATTGGTTCCTTAAGTTTCACACGGTTTTCTATTTTTTTTATATCAGCTGAAATAGAGCAATTTTCGTAGCGTTTCGTTGCGGCACCCCTTATTGTAGCAACCGGAACGCCGGAACCTCTTGAAGCTTCCTGGTACGACTTTCCCTAGCGCACCTCAGTCACAGCTCCTTCGAAATTGCTTGCCGTATATTTATACTTGTTTTCTTCCATTATATGCTGAAAACAAGAAGAAAGTTCAACAATATATGCATGATACACACGCTGTACAGATTTCGATTCAAGCAATTAACAAGGATCAAAATCCGTACGTCACAGTTTTTGTTGAATAAATACAATTTACACTATTCACCAGACAATACAGCTCGAAAATGACGATGACTTACCTTTTCCATCAATTTCAAGAAGATTCAAAGAGTAAAACACGTATATCCCACTTGAAAAACGTTTTCATCTGAAGAACGATTTCTTAGTAAATTCTCTAACGATACAAAGAAATGACAACTGAAACCGATACACGATTGATTTTTTATTTTTATTTCATGGCCTACTGACGCATAGTTTAATCTAACAGAAGGCCAACAGCTCAACGGATATGTACATGTAACTATCATATGAAATTTCATTTTTATAATGCTTAACATTGAAGAAAAACGTCAAGGTGTACGGATTTTGATACTGTACGGGTTTCGATCCAGCACGGTATACCTATCTATACACGTACGTGTGAAAAAAAATCGAAAGCGCGAAACGAAACAAACAAATCAAAGTAATCGTGAGTGAAAACTTTTCACCACATATCCTTTTGAAATTATCGAAACTGATAGAGAATCAGTTTCGACTACTGATTATTTATCACTTGAACGATTTTTCCCATCCTTGGTAGTGAGCATGTGAATAGAGTACTCGGGATGCTCTGGACAACAGATTTGGATAAATTGAGCTTTTCCACTCGCATGAGCGAGGAGGTATAAAATCTACTGTCAGAGGCACTAGACTGATGAAACGTCAAATAGGTAAACGGGGGTATTTTGGCCAGCTTTGGGAAGTGTTCGCACAGTTCATTAAAAACAAACACAATTTGTTAACATAAATACCAACTCTATTATACCATTGTTAAAAGCTAAGTGTCTATTTTAATATACACCGTTCAACAATGCAATATATTGAAAAATATCCTAGAAATATCAAAATTTCTACGAAGTACTAAAAACATATTTTGGTTCACCAAATTTTTTACTTTGGCCCACCTTTATATCTACAGACGTGTATGGAAATAGTTCGGACTAATTATATTTAAAATCATCATCGGTATTTTTAGAGCAAAAACAGTGAGTTTGAGGAGAACATCCTTCTGCTGTGAATTTTTGTAAATTTTAGGCATCTAAAAATGAAATGATTTGGCTTATAGCGGTTTGACAGGCATTCTCATCCAATTTCATATCTTTTAATGTGATAAATTAAGAAGTAATTACCTGTAAATTGTCACAAGCTGCTTCTTTGTTCACGTGCAACGGCCGAACGGGAATAAATTTTGGCCCACCCGGTAACATTTTACGCACTTTATCTGATAAATTCAATGAATATTAGAAAACTGTGCATGCAACATTGAATGACACACCTAAGAATTATACTACACTATAATTTTCGGCGAAAAACTGGCTCTAGTTAGTGTTATTTTGGAATTAGTTCATACATATTCAAAGTCATGGCTGAGTCAACCCAAAGTCAAGAGGAAGTGGAAATATACAAGTCAACGTCCGGAAGCTATTGTAACAAATATGTTTGCTTTTGAAACAATTCGTTGTTGTAGTAACATCAATAAAATGTCATAGAAACAGTTTGTATACTCTAACATGTTGGAAAAAGTTGAAAAAGTGGTTCAACGCATGGTCGAAATATGTTTGCCTCTTTCTGAAGCGAACATGTTTTGGCCATGCCAAGTTTTGACATCCGTTCGGCCGTTGCAAGTGAACAAAGAAGCAGCTTGTGACAATTTACAGGTAATTACTTCTTAATTTATCATATTCAACGATATGAAATTAGATGAGAATGCCTGTCAACCGCTATAAGCAAAATCATTTCAGAAAGAACATGTATTGTTTGGATTTACAAAATCCCTACTATTCACTTTCATCAATTTCACGAGCGTCTCCATTAATGCTATGCATCATCGGAAAATTGTGGTCCCTGTGGCTCTGTGGTTAGCGATGTCGGTCGGCTAGCTCTCCCACACGGTTGTGATATCGGGCTCGATTCCCGATCGAGTCAAGGAACTTTTCGAGCTGGAAATTTTCTCGACTCAGCACTGGGGCACGGTGTAGCGTTGTACTTATCCTACACATACAAAATGTGCCAAAAATAAAATCGATGACGAATTCTCTCAACTATAATCTAGTTGATCGAGACCGCTATTAGCCCCAAGGCTAAGCGTGCGATATTGTATCATCGGAAAATTCTTCATTATCTGATTAATATTTTCTGCTTCTTGTTTCAACTCCTCACGCTTTGGCTCCTTGCGCTCCGAATTCACCCGATATCCGGCATTGGTGTTAGTTGGACCATTCCGCGATGAAAGATAATATTCTGCGAAGTGCCCTGTCTTTTGACAGTTGTAGCACCGAACTTTGAACGCACGACAATCTTTCGGTCCATGAACTTGTCCCGCTTCGAACAGCGACGACCAGAATTTTCCCGTGAGCTCCAGGTGCGCTTACGATTAAACTCATTCAACCTGGATCCTCCTGCGGAACGATATCGGAATCGTTCTTGCTGACCACGACGCATTACTTGCTTCCGATAGATAACTGGAAAACGTACTGGAAGCCGCGACCGCCTGCGTCTTGCCTTCGTCTATTTCCTCCTTTATGTAATCCAAATGTTTACCGTGGTTAATGATGCACTGCAAATCATTTTCCAGAAAATTTGACATCTCAAACAGCTTTTCTGCGACCCTTGGCACTGAGCGACTCTTCTGTTCGTTGCTCCTGTCCAAAGTCACAGAACTTTGCTTGGTTTTCTAAACGAAGTTTATTTATTTATTTCGTCAATCAGGTAGACTACACTCATCGAAACCCTGCCCATAGACCACTACTTCATCTTCACAGACAGTCTCTGTGCCATTGAGGCTCTGCGATCGATGAAGACTGTGAAGCACACCCCGTATTTTCTGGGGAAAATACGGCGGTTTTTAAGTGCTTTAACAGATAAAAATTACCGGGTTACCTTAGCGTGGGTCCCTTCTCATTGCTCGATTCCGGGTAATGAAAAGGCTGACGCTTTAGCTAAGGTGGGTGCTATTGACGGCGATCTTTATGTAAGACCAATTGCTTATGATGAATTTTATAGCATTTTGCGTCAGAGAACACTCAACAGTTGGCAATCATCATGGAACTCAGATGAACTGGGACGGTGGCTACATTCCATTTTTCCTAAGGTATCGACGAAAGCATGGTTCAAGGGGTTGGATGTCGGTCGGGACTTCATTCGCGTGATGTCCAGACTTATGTCCAATCACTACACGTTAAACACGCATCTCTTTCGTATAGGGCTTGTAGACAGTAATCACTGCGTTTGTGGCGATGGCTACCATGACATCGAGCATGTTGTTTGGTCGTGTACCGAATACTGTGGTGTTAGGTCTGAGCTTATAGATTCCTTCCGGGCCCGAGGAAAACAACCGAACGTTCCCGTTAGAGACATTCTGGGAAGCGGTGATCTCCAGTACATGACACAGCTATACGGGTTTATAAAAAATGCTGGCATTAAAATTTGATTTTTCTATCTATTTGTTAGAATACAATTCCCGTCACAAACTGAAAGAAAATGATACACCAGGCTGGAGACACTAAGAAGAAGACTCGGCATCTCTTTGTTTACGCAGCCACCTCAGACCAAAACTGCTCAAATAGAACATCACTGGTTAGCCACGTACAAATGAGTACATTCTGTAATATAAAATAGTTAAAAACAAAATTGTAACTCCCCTCCTCTCACCTTAAATCCACACTAGCTCGTAGTCGGCCGCGAGATATGAAAAATGTGCCTCACTCGTTTCCCTGCTAATTTAGAATTTAAAAAAAAATGTACTTGGCTCAGTTAAACATAAATTGTATCGTGCCGTGTCAAATAAACTATATAAAAAAAAAAAGGTAGACTACATACAGTTTTATTTACATATATGATCAATTGTTAATTTTGTCTTCAGTTCAAAGTATTTCTCATTGCTGCCCGAGACATAGTTACGTCAATGTGTATACAGTAGTGATTATATGTGCTCATCATTTGGTCTGTTAGTTGCATACATTGTTCGTTGAGGAGCCACTTGAAACAAATTTCTAGTTCTAAGTATGCGTGAAGGTACATAAATGTTCAAGCTCTCTAGTAAGTATTCTGATTTCACACGATTATGTCGTTGATAAAAGAGACCTTAGCGATTTCTCTTCGCTTTGCAAGCGTTTCAATGTTAATTAGCATGCACCGTGATTCATATGATGGGAGTATCAAACAACTTCAACCTAGCTTCCTGAGTGCATACAACAAAAACTGTTTTTGAACTGATTCTATTCTTGCTACATGTGTGGGTAGATATGGGCTCCAAACTACACTACAATATTCTAGAACAGATCTTACATACGATACATAAAGTGTCTTACATTTTTCACAAATTTTCATAAAGATCTGAGCATTAGGAAGAAAGTTAGAGCGATTTGCAGCGCGTTTCGCCAAGGCCGCATAAGCTAAACTTGAAACTTTACACGCGATTATCTCGGAATAGTGTTTTTCGAAAAATGACTTTGCCGTGATCCTGATCATGGGAAAACTACTGAACCGATTTACTTCATCTTTTGAAGTAGAATACTTCTCTCAGGAAGTTCGGCTACATAGGGATGAGAAATTAAAATCTAAAACCGAAAAAAGTGAAAAATATGTCCAATTTCAAATGCTAATAAATCGGTTAGTATTCGATGGATTTTCTTCGTTTTTGCCGCAACCGATTAGAAAATCTTCTAAGATTTCTACCAAATGCAGGGAATTGTAATTTTATTATTCGAACTATTGTACTATTGAAAATTCTTAAGCCTTGTCAAAACACAAAATTCGACCTCTGATTGGTCGTTATACGATTGCTTTCCCAAGCACAGTCGACAGAGTTATAGACCTAGTGAATTTGGAATGCATTATTTGGCCTATATAAGAGCCTTCATCAGATATTGAACAGATATTTCATCGGATATTGTATTGAACAACTGAAATTTGAAGAACACAAATGAATATTTGAAGAGTTGATGTTTTCTCGTTTTGCGCTATAATCCAAAGTTAATTATCTTCATCTACATGCATACTCTGACTATTATTACGTGTTTGCGTCGCTAAGTGTTTGGTTTCGGTTATGCAGAACGCAAATGACGTCAAGACGAAATGTGTTGAAATGTATAGTTCTACTTCGCCGTATAAAGAGCTGTACGTTTCACCACGGTAAGGCGAATCGCATCGTGCCGTCATTCGCGTTCTGCATAACTAAAGCCTTTGTTCCACTCCCTTCAATGATGTCGTATTTAATATGCATATTACAATTCGGCAGCACTTCAGCTGCTCATTTGCGCAAAATTTTAAAAATATTCAATAAACTTCATTCAAAATATCAAACAAAGTAAAATTACAATACTGCAAATGAACGGTCAACGTTTTTTCACTAGAAAAAATGACTGACACGCAAGCAGTCGGGTTATCTTTCTTGTAAAAGTATTCTACTTCAACCTTGCGGTCGTGGCTTTGCATACAACCTTCCTGTGATTTTTTTTTTAAATTTTCGTTATTAAATTCGCCAGTCCTTGAACGATCGCTTTTTGAAACATACAGTTATATTTTGCCGCAAAAAAAAACTTTTAATGCAATTTTTAGCGCTCAAAACGTGCATTTTTTGGGAAAAACGTTCCCGTTTGCATTGAAAACAAAATAGTCATAAAAGCGATCGTTCGAGGACCCGGCACACTTCTAAACTAATGAAATAATATGAGTTTTTTGATTTCGGAAGACCCGCTTAGTCTCTATCAGGATCACCACAAGCCTCTGCAAAAAAAATTGCGTTTCGGGGAAACGGCCATTACTCCAGTAATAATTGGTATATCTCAAAATCAAACGTATTTTTTTGTTGTTGATTAACCGTACTTTCAGAAAAATACCCATTTGATGCAATGAAAATGGTGTTATGCACTTAAAAATAAATTCAAACTTCCCTCATTTATTTCGACCAAAAAGGTATATAACCCCTTAATAGTATAGGGGTCTTTAAAATTGTAGCTGAACCTTTTGATGAATCCTAAAATACCGAGGGCTCTATTGATCATTGTATTATACTGTTCCACAAATGTAAGTTTTAAGTCAAGTATTACGCCTAGGTCTCTAAACTTGTAACTCCTTTGAATCAACTGATTTCCTAAAGTGAAACTGAAATCATGATTAGTGTGTTTTTTCGAGTAGGATATAATGTTGCATTTTTTAATATTAAGATCCAGTAGACTTTTGGCACACCAATTGAACACTTCCCAAAGCAGGCCAAAATACCCCCGTTACCCTATATACTAACGACTGTAAACAATGGATCGGCGAATGTGTTTTAGTTTTCGGCAGAACAAAAATGGCCACGCTAAAAATGATGTCTATTTCTTGACTATAGCTGCAGGGTTGCATCACAGAGAACAGACGTTCATCTTTTTTTCAAAAGATGTGTAAAAACTTGCAACCGTAATTTACCACTAAGTGGTAATGCTCCCGCTATGTGGCGCTTTGGTCACTTACAAACCAAGCACTGATATCGATAAAATATCGATACAGCAATATTTATGCAGTGCAACTGGGGCAACACAAGACAGATGTCGTTAGTGTATTAACGTATTTTGATTCAAATTTTTACACACGATTTCCAAATTTCTTTATATGAACATGAATGTCTGTTCTCTGTGGTTGCGTTGTCGGTACGCGTTTACTGAAATTCGTGCAGGGGAATCATCCCATTACATTCTCTAGAAGGTTTTTTTGGACAGAACTCACGACAGCGAAATCATGGATTCAATCAGACCCGCGCCGATACAAATCCTTTGTGTCTCATCGGGTGGGAGAGATTTGCGAAAGTACAGACACTACCGAATGGAGATTGGTGCCGTCTAAGCTGAACCCGGCAGACGAAGCAGCCAGGTGAGGGCCAGGCGGGAACCTTAATTTCAACCAGGAGCCAATGGTTTAATGGAGCATTTCTCCAGCTTCCAGAAGAAGAATGGCCGAAAATACCGAACCAATGGAGCCGACAACCGACGAAGTTAGACCTTCAGTGTTGTTACACTTCGTTTTCGCTCCAGTTCTGGACTACAATCGATTTTCCTCATTAATTCCCGTTCAATTATTTCAAGCAGGTGCAAAAAAATAATGGACCCCTTACCCAGAGTGAGCTACTCGACGCGGAACGCGCAATTGTGTTGTAAGAGTTACAACTTTCAGGGAGCAGAACGCATCCCTGCGTGAAAAGATGGACCAGGAGGTGTCTGTAACATTCAAAAGTACAACGACGAAATGGAGCTTTATACCACCTGGGGCTCCACATATGGGAGGTGCTTGGAAAAAGTTAAATCAACTATGAAAGATGCATACAAAGAAGGGAAAACGACTGACGAAGAATTGCTAACGCTGGTTTTTGAGACAGAGAGCATTGTTAACTCAAGGCCCCTGACATATCTACCGTTGGACTCTGAAAAGTCTGAAGCATTACCTCCTAATCACTCCCTTTTGGGGACCTCAAGTGTTCACGGAAACCAGACCTTTGAACGTCGGCTTCCTAGTACTGGTTGCAGACAGTGACAAGCATAACGAATGGACCCGAGGCAAGGTGGTCCAGATGTTTCTCGGGTGCTGATCGAGAAGCTGTCCCTGTGGTCAATTATACCACTTACAGGACCTGGATCTGAATGAAACAATCGCCATTTGATTCGGCGTGTGTTATTGTACACGTTTTAGCACGGAAATCACATGAATAAGGTGAAACGAGGATAAATATACTATTTCCAGGGCCTAAACTAAATGAAGCCACCTCTATTGAGTCTGCCGCTAATGTGTTTGTGAGTCATGTTCATTTTTGCACAAAACACTCGGAGGAAATCGTAGCATCGACAGAGGAAACCCAAAAACACGCAAATATAGGGTGAAAAGAGCAAAATAGACCCTTTCAGGATGAAATCATCACCAATCGATTTTTTACCAATTTTACATAAGAAATGCTTCATACTGGTTTTCTAAAGGGGCGTTCCACGACGGATCAAATTTTCATCCTGCGACAGATCCCTGAAAAGTTCCTGGCAGGTTTGTAAACGGTCACCATTTTCATTTAATCACGCTTCCTTAGCCTGCGTCACATTCGGCTTTCGCTCGTAAATGTTAAATAACCAAACCATCGCCGCTCAGCTCACAGAAAGAAAAGGATAGTCAAACGACACTCGCGTATCAAAGAGATGCACACTGTCAATCGTTTAGCTATTTTATTTCGGCCTATTTATGTCTACTTCGTTCATTTAAGTTGAGAAATATTATTACAAGATCAATGATATAAATAATTTCCAGAATACACGCACTCAACGTGCGTAGTTCCCATTTCTAGAAAAAATCACAGGAGAGTTGTGTGCAAAGCCACGACTGCAAGATTAAAGTAGAATACTTTTACAAGAAAGATAACTCGGCTGCTTGCGTGTCAGTCATTTTGAAATCGGAATTTTTTCGTATATACCGCTTGTTAAATACAGTATCAACAAATTGTAATAAACATCACACTGCTGTGCATTTGCAGCAGCATCAAACCTCAGTTGCAGTTTATTAATAACCATTCATTATATTCTTCCAAATACATTTAGTAGCCTTGAAAAAGGCCGATTGCTGCAATTGCAATTTTCATTCAATTGTTGCATAAATGCTTCATGGTCAGATATACCCGCTGCAACTGCTACGCTATCCGTAGCCATGCCACAGTTGAGGCCTGAGATCCGCTGCAACTAGTGCGCTATCCATTGCTATGCCACAGCTGTAGCCGCTATCCACTATCGCTGGTATCCACTGCACTGCTACTGCTACTGCTAAGGGATGACTGCTGTTGTCGCTGTCTAGAACTATTATGAGCGTCTTCGGCTGGAACAGGCTTTTATATAGGCCAAATAGCATATTTTAAATTGCAAGGTATATGATTCTGTCGACCGTGCTTGGAAAGCAATCATATAACGACCAATCAGAGGTCGAATTTTTCGTTTTGACAAGGCTTGACTATTTTCAATAGTACAGTAGTTTGAATAATAAAATAACAATTATCTTCATATGGGAAGAATCTTAGAAGATTTTCCAATCTATTGGTGCTAGAACGAATGAAATGCATCGAATACTAACCGATTTATTGGCATTTGAAATTGGACATATTTTTCACTTTTTTCGATTTTAGATTTTCATTTCACATCCCTATGTAGCCGAACTTCCTGAGAGAAGTATTCTACTTCAAAAATGTCAAAATACGTTTGAGGAAAATAACGTCGTGATGGCGATACTCATTTGACATGTTTGTTTAAGAATGTATTCAGACAGCGAGCCTTGGTAGCGTCAGAGGAAGAAGAAGACGATTATCGCAGTGAAAAGTGGTTCTACCGTGACCATTTCGAAGCCTGGTTCCGGGAATATGGCTTGCAGACTCACCATCTGTTTGTGGATTTTAAAGTGGCATACGACTCAAGGAAATGAGCTGTGGTAGATTATGCTGGAACCCGGTTTCTCGTCGAAACTAATTAGGGTGAGTCGTATGACACTGGAGGGGTCGAAATCATGTGTGTCTAATTCGATCGGTCTTGGACCGGTCTGACGGCCAACAAAGTCAAGTAAAGTAAGTTCTGTTTTGGTCTTTTCTGACCTTCAGGCGCATAAAATCCGTCATAATTATAATAATCAATCTAAAGTTAAAGATATTTTCTCCAATTTGGTTTAGAAAAATTAGAATATAGAGCCAAAGATTGCTGTGAAATAGTTTTCTTTGAAAACGACAAAAAATGAGAATTTCAGATTACCGCAAAATCTTTTCTTTTAATCAAAGGAGGATTTCACATAAGGAATGAGAATTTGTTTTATTAGAAACATAACTGCCAACCAACTTAAATTTAAGTCACCAATTCTACACCATTACCAATCGAGTTCACCTTTACTTCCAGTGGTGCTTCCTTCCCATAACGACGCCACTCACGCAAACCTTCTGGAGTCGACTCTAGTAAATCTTACAATTCTTCCCAATCACTACTTGAATGACATTTCCGTTGCCAACATGGTACCATCGTTATCATTGCCATCCGAAGCACCCAACCAGGGAAGAATGCACTAATGGCACTCGGGTTTTACCACCCTACCTTCCCTCTCCTCCTTTCGCCGATCTTCTTGAGAAAATAAGGATTGTTATTTTTTTACTTCTTCTCTCAAGTTGTTTTGCGAAGACTAGCGGGACCGTATGTGTGTCTGTCCCGGTAACCTAATGTGATTCAATTGCACTTACCATACTCTCTGCGCCTGGCCCGGACCCGGTGTCAGGCGGTGGAACTTTTTTCTGTCTACTCTTAAGTACTTCTACGATTCGATTCATCTTCGTTTGGCAGACAATCGTTAGGAACTGAAAAATGTTCGTTGTATTTAATTTAGTATTGGCAAGGGGATGGTTAATTCCATATATCATTATTGGGGCTTGAAAGCTTTGAATATAATACAAGCGAAGCAAATGGTACAGAATAGATTAATTGGATTGAAAAAGAATCGAATATCATAATCTAGTTGCAGTGTGTAGGACTTAGTAGGCGGACGAACTCGCTTTTGTCTAGAGTCAACGTTAAAACGGCCGCTAGCACGTACTGAAAGGACTAAAGGACACCCAAAATGTTGATTGTTATGATACCAAACTATGCAGTTATTATTTAATATATGTTAAATCCCGACAAAACGTCGGCACTTTGACTGCCCCTAACATACGGAAAACCCGGAAAGTGGCACCCCATCCAAAACAATTTACGACTTTTCCGAGTGGGCAAAGTTTAGCCATTTTCAACACCGTTCGAATTAGAGTTCGCCCCACTCAGGCTTCACCAAAAACAACACCAGAGGCGTCATTTGAGGGTTGCCTAAATAGATGATACGATTCCGGCAAGCGGCCGCTTATCAGAGCCGGATGCTGTGCACCTCTTTTTCGGCAAGCTTTCGCTCGGAGGGGTAAAAAGTTTGCTGACGGAAGGAAACGAGAAGCAGTGTTATCTCGATAGTCCTCCCAGCCGAAATCCCGGAGACCGGATTTGAACCGGTGTTGTTATTGTTTTGGTTTGTTACAGAGTTATCTCTCGGCTCGAACCACGCAACCATAATCGCTTAATTTGTCTTGTTTACTAGTGGTACTCGGTTCAGATGGGATAACAATAACAAATGGCAAAGCAATGATACAGAGCTGAGGAATGGACTATGATTTAATTAAATAATAACGGCTTGGAGGAAGAAATCTTATCAAATCAATTTCGTAGCTCACGCAGATTGCCCTTCAAACCGGCTGAAATCTTCCTCCATACATTTGCCACGCCACCCTTGAGGAAAGTCGATTTAATATTCATACCTACTTCATTTTTTTTCCCTTGGCTTCCCGATTGGAATTCAAATGCATACGTATATTCTGGAGGCTAAACTTTTGCGCTTCGTTAGCGCTCAGCAATGTGTTTGCCTTGGTTTAGTATGAAAAAAAAAATGAAAATCACGTACAACCGTCCCCAGCTGTCGAGAGGAAGTTTTTTGTTTGAGCGGCGAAAATGCGTCAATTCCTGCTGCTACGGAATATGAAACTGAACCGTGGCGGACACTTTTCCAACATGCTCGGCACAGCAAGCTTCGACAGAGAGTATTTTATGGCAGAGCGAGCTTTCTCATTCTTTTTCTCCTGAAGCTTTGCAGTGGAAGAGAGAAATGTGAGCGGATGAAATATTGTTGAAAGCTCCAAGCTTAAGGAGGTGTATCCATGTGGATGAATGTTTTTGATTACACTGCTTCTACTTTTCCGACGAGAGCGAGTAATGACGCCATAACCCTAAGCTAAAAATGCTAGGACTAGAGTTAATACTCAAGTTCCAACCGTAACAGTTGCAGCGAGTAAAGGCGCTATATCCTTGGTTCTGAAACCCGAGGATAAGGAGGGAATACCTATGTTTCATCCCAGGAGATTGGTCAACAAAGGAGTTCCAGCTGGAGTACCTTGGGCAGCCAATTGGGCCCAATCCGCTACAGCATATTCACATCAGACGTGTATCCACTTTCCAGTGGATGCAAGTTATCGTTGTATTAGGAAGATAGCGCGATACTGGCAAATGAACGAATGCCATAGGACTACCGAGACCGGCTGCAGCGTGGGGTAACTGCGTAACTTGAACAATAATACTCAAGCATACTCAATTTGGGATCATTTTCTTTTTTGGCCTTTTCTGGCCTTTTGAAGGCGTTTTTGGCGATTCTGAGCTCAATTTGGGATCATTTTCTTATTTGGCGCTTTCTGACCTTTAGAAGGCGTTTTTGTCGATTCTGAGCTCAATTTGGGATCATTTTCTTTTTTGGCGCTTTCTAGCCTTTAGGAGGCGTTTTTAGCGATTCTGAGCCTAATTTGGGATCATTTTCTTTTTTGGCCTTCTCTGGCCTTTAGAAGGCGATTTTGGCCATTCTGAGCTTAATTTGGGATCATTTTCTATTTTGGCCTTTTCTGGCCTTTAGAAGGCGATTTTGGCCATTCTGAGCTTAATTTGAGATCATTTTCTATTTTGGCCTTTTCTGGCCTTTAGAAGGCGTTTTCGGCGATTCTGAGCTCAATTTGGGATCATTTTCTTTTTTGGCCTTTTCTGGCCTTTAGAAGGCGATTTCGGCGATTCTGAGCTCAATTTGGGATCATTTTCTTTTCTGGCGTTTTCTGGCCTTTAGAAGGCGTTTTCGGCGATTCTGAGCTCAATTTGGGATCATTTTCTTTTTTCGCCTTTTCTGGCCTTTAGAAGGCGATTTTGGCCATTCTGAGCTTAATTTGGGATCATTTTCTATTTTGGCCTTTTCTGGCCTTTAGAAGGCGATTTTGGCCATTCTGAGCTTAATTTGGGATCATTTTCTATTTTGGCCTTTTCTGGCCTTTAGAAGGCGATTTTGGCCATTCTGAGCTTAATTTGGGATCATTTTCTTTTTTCGCCTTTTCTGGCCTTTAGAAGGCGATTTTGGCCATTCTGAGCTTAATTTGAGATCATTTTCTATTTTGGCCTTTTCTGGCCTTTAGAAGGCGATTTTGGCCATTCTGAGCTTAATTTGGGATCATTTTCTATTTTGGCCTTTTCTGGCCTTTAGAAGGCGATTTTGGCCATTCTGAGCTTAATTTGGGATCATTTTCTATTTTGGCCTTTTCTGGCCTTTGGAAGGCGATTTTGGCCATTCTGAGCTTAATTTGGGATCATTTTCTATTTTGGCCTTTTCTGGCCTTAAGAAGGCGATTTTGGCCATTCTGAGCTTAATTTGGGATCATTTTCTATTTTGGCCTTTTCTGGCCTTTAGAAGGCGATTTTGGCCATTCTGAGCTTAATTTGGGATCATTTTCTATTTTGGCCTTTTCTGGCCTTTAGAAGGCGTTTTCGGCGATTCTGAGCTCAATTTGGGGTCATTTTCTTTTTTGGCCTTTTCTGGCCTTTAGAAGGCGATTTCGGCGATTCTGAGCTCAATTTGGGATCATTTTCTTTTCTGGCGTTTTCTGGCCTTTAGAAGGCGTTTTCGGCGATTCTGAGCTCAATTTGGGATCATTTTCTTTTTTCGCCTTTTCTGGCCTTTAGAAGGCGATTTTGGCCATTCTGAGCTTAATTTGGGATCATTTTCTATTTTGGCCTTTTCTGGCCTTTGGAAGGCGATTTTGGCCATTCTGAGCTTAATTTGGGATCATTTTCTATTTTGGCCAATTCTGGCCTTTAGAAGGCGATTTTGGCCATTCTGAGCTTAATTTGGGATCATTTTCTATTTTGGCCTTTTCTGGCCTTTAGAAGGCGATTTTGGCCATTCTGGCTTAATTTGGGATCATTTTCTATTTTGGCCTTTTCTGGCCTTTGGAAGGCGATTTTGGCCATTCTGAGCTTAATTTGGGATCACTTTCTTTTTTGGCCTTTTCTGGCCTTTAGAAGGCAATTTTGGCCATTCTGAGCTTAATTTGGGATCATTTTCTATTTTGGCCTTTTCTGGCCTTTAGAAGGCGATTTTGGCCATTCTGAGCTTAATTTGGGATCATTTTCTATTTTGGCCTTTTCTGGCCTTTAGAAGGCGATTTTGGCCATTCTGAGCTTAATTTGGGATCATTTTCTATTTTGGCCTTTTCTGGCCTTTAGAAGGCGATTTTGGCCATTCTGAGCTTAATTTGGGATCATTTTCTATTTTGGCCTTTTCTGGCCTTTGGAAGGCGATTTTGGCCATTCTGAGCTTAATTTGGGATCATTTTCTATTTTGGCCTTTTCTGGCCTTTAGAAGGCGTTTTCGGCAATTCTGAGCTCAATTTGGGATCATTTTCTTTTCTGGCGTTTTCTGGCCTTTAGAAGGCGTTTCCGGCGATTCTGAGCTTAATTTGGGATCATTTTCTATTTTGGCCTTTTCTGGCCTTTAGAAGGCGATTTTGGCCATTCTGAGCTTAATTTGGGATCATTTTATATTTTGGCCTTTTCTGGCCTTTGGAAGGCGATTTTGGCCATTCTGAGCTCAATTTGGGATCATTTTCTTTTTCGGCCTTTTCTGGCCTTTAGAAGGCGATTTTGGCGATTCTGAGCTCAATTTGGGATCATTTTCTTTTTTGGCCTTTTCTGCCCTTTAGAAGGCGATTTTGGCCTTTCTGAGCTCAATTTGGGATCATTTTCTTTTTTGGCCTTTTCTGGCCTGTAGAAGGCGATTTTGGCCATTCTGAGCTCAATTTGGGATCTTTTTCTTTTTCGGCCTTTTCTAGCCTTTAGAAGGCGATTTTGGCCATTCTGAGCTCAATTTGGGATCACTTTCTTTTTCGGCCTTTTCTGCCCTTTAGAAGGCGATTTTGGCCATTCTGAGCTCAATTTGGGATCATTTTCTATTTTGGCCTTTTCTGGCCTTTAGAAGGCGATTTTGGCCATTCTGAGCTCAATTTGGGATCATCAGTGTTAAAGCCTTAAAATGGTGTGACTGAGTCCCTTTGATGGGTATGAAGCGTTGCATGGTGGTTGATAGTGATATCGATGTGAAAACGGTATGATTCTGCTGTGAAAGTTTTGTGATAGAGTCGAACGGAAAGCATCCACTGCCGATGCGAGAGTGTTGTGCTGGTGGTGTTGTTGACAAGTGTAGAAGGATTGGCTGGTGCGTGACTGCGAGAATTGTGCTGTTCCTGATCGCTGTCGAGATGGTCGGGCGAAGGAGATCAGCAGCTTTGGGAAGTGTGGCTCGTCGTCACTCTGGATCACAACATTGGATTTAGCATTGGATTGACATTGGATTCATGTTGGCAGGGACGAGAGCGGCAGCCAGCAGATTGACCTAGTATTGGAGGATCATTCGTTGGTAGACTGACGCGAAATGACTCAACGGGAACGAGGGGTAGAGTAACAACACAACCAAAATGCAGATAAGTATATAGTTTCGTCTCGCTCTTACACTGACATATAATATAATATAATCACGAATAGCGGAAAATGGCAGAGAAGGAATGCCAATTACGCGAATTTACAAGAACCACCTTTATGCTGCATGGGCTTATAAAACAAAACAACAGTGCTGATGGCACCTCTTTTCCCTACCAGGGATACCAGATAGGCTGAATTGACTGTGTGATACGGATTTTGCAAACCGTGTGTAGGTGAATAAATATATAATTACATAACTATGGTCAAGTCCTATAATGCTTTTGAGCAGTTCGTCAGTTCGTGGAGGTTATACAGATTGTCGAGTATGGCTTGTAACCGTCGTTTACAGAATCCAGTATGATTTTTAGTTGTGCTTAAATGTTTAGTCATACTTTCACGTTAATATTTAAGGGTTATCATAAGTAGGGTTAGTAAAATGTATGTAAATGGTATAGGTTAGTAGGGTTAGTCAAAATAAAATAAGTAGAAATACCAGAAATTGTAGGCACACTGAACAATATAAACATCACACAGTGGGTACAAGTGGGTGGTAAAATGGGCAGCACCCATCCAGTATGACAGATTTGTTGAGGAGGAGGAAAGCTGTTATACAGATGGGTGTCAAATTGATTGAGGCGCGAAATATCGCGCATCCATCGAAAAAGATTGGCGGAAAAAAGAGCGCGAAGAGCCTTCTTGCTAGCCCAAATTGCCAGCCATCATCAGATAGTATCTGGTAGTCGTGTGCATAACGTTGAAATCTAGAAAATTAGAAGAGTTCTTGTACGAGTTGTCAGTGGCAACAGGAGTTGTTGCGGCCCGTAATTGGCCAAGTAAACGTAGTTTAGACCGTGGCATACGGTTAAAGCAGCACACGACCGGCCTAGCGAGCCCTGGATGCACGCTACGTCTAACCCGTAAAGGACCAGCGACAGTCCTCTGGCTTAGAGCCATCACCGCAAAGGAGGACTTACCCCTCTCGGCACGGTCACTCCGGTATCGTCCTGGGCCTGTCGATCTACGTCAACGAGGGAAGACCAGAGAGAAACACCAGCAGACTACGTTTGAGTTGGCTACCTCCCCGCTCCCCGCCTTCGTCGATAACCACAGCAGCGTCAACCCTCAGCAGCAACGAAGCAGAGCATTACGCCACCGCAACGGCAGCAGCGTCGCCCACACCGAGCAGCAGCAGCGTCATCTTAAGCAGCGGTACGTACCGATCATCAACCATCCCCACACCCACACACAAACACACTCACAATAGAAAATATTAATAAATCACTCAATATTCCCGTTCAAAAATAGTTCTTTTCAATAAAATAGTTTCCTTTACATAATAAAGTGCATTTTAAATATAAATCAGAATACAATAGCCCAAATAGCAAGGTGAAAGTAGTCCGCACCGTTGATCGCGAAGCCCCGCTGATTACCCAGTAGTAAGCCGATCCTGGGACCATCGTCACAGGGTCTCTTGCTACTGAGCTTTCCCGGTACAGACTATAGAGTAAAGAAGTCAGTAACACTTGGCGCCCAACTACAACACACGAAAGGTAATCAGCGGAAACGAGTAGTATATAAAAATCGGTGGATTTTTTCCTAGGCGGCGGGAGACTACACAACCCGATTGTGTAGGATCCTTAAGCAACCACTCAAGTATTTCATTGCGCAATACTTACTTTTGAATACTTACACTAGACGCTGGCCATTGTAAAGAGATCGCGGTTGATTAACGTTCAGAAAAACAGTTGAAAATTCAAAATTTAAAGAGAGCATCAACGATATTTTCGGATATAGCAGTTTGATTCAAATTATAGATAAAAACTTGGACAGTGTCCGAGTGAAAATACAGAAAAAGGTCCTGAATAAACTAACAGTAATAGTAAATAAGCACACGACAACACAAAATCAGAAAATTTTTATTCATATTATTTGCCATACATTGTTCAATTGATTCTCTATTTTAAAAATAACATTATTGTTCGACTATTTCAAAACTTTTTATTTGTCCAAAATTATTTATTGATTAAACAATTCAAAAATGAATTCAGAATTCATGTTGCAATATCGTTCCATGAACGTAGAACACCTGCTTACCGATGAGATTGAGCATGAGTTGCTAATTCGAAAAGTAACATTTAAAACTAGTGATTCCAGTGATGCTAAGAAAAGGAAATTGCGTAATAAATTGAAAGAGCAACGTGAAACTAATGTTTTCACGGTTGCGTATTTTGAGACACAAGCGGATTGCGTCGATGAACTGAATCGTGTGGATGAAAAACTAGCGAAAATTCGTGACCAATTGGAAAATAGAAAACCTAAAAAAACTGAACTTCCCGTATTGAAGACTAGGTTAATCCACCTGCTATTCAGGTTGGACAGGTTGAAAAAGAACTTTGACACGGCAGGATTGGAAATGGTTGCGATGAAAATGCTGAACAATCATTTCACCTTGCTATCTGTAGATCCAGATGCAAGAAGACGAACGGAAGAACAGATTAGGGCCGAAATGAGCAATTTGAGCATTAGGGAAGAAGAATCGGAAATGGAAAGGGCAGACAGTAGTGATGATGAAAGTATTCTAGAGTCTGTGCCAAAACGAAATAGAAAAGCAACCAGGAAAGTGATAGGAAAAGCCAGCACCCCCAAATCGAAAAGAAAACGAACAGTGAAAGGAAAACAAACAGAGGAAATTATGAACAAAATGTTGAAACACTTGGAAGGTTTTATAGAGTCTAAACTAAGCAGCTACGACTTAAAAGAAAAAGGAAAAGGTTGTTTGAAGGATGAAAATCAGGGAAATGCTGTGGAAAACAAGAAAGAGGTAAAGAAAGGAAAACAGAATAAGAATACGGAAAGGCAAAATAGTAGAACAAAATACAACGCAGAAACAGAAATTAGTTCCAGTTTGAGTAGCTCCTCCAGTGAGGATAGCGACAGATCGTATGCTCCCAGACGCTCTCCACGATCCGTAGCGGACTGGAGAATGAAGTATGATGGTAAAGATGAAGGAAAAAGGTTGAATAAATTTATCGCAGAAGTCGAGTTTATGGCTGAAGCGGAAAACATGAGCAAGCGAGCCTTGTTCAATGAAGCAATTCATCTGTTCGTTGGAGATGCTAGGGCTTGGTACATTGAGGGAAAAAGTAATAAAGATTTTCAAAATTGGACAGAGTTAGTGACGGAGTTGAAGCTAGAGTTTCAACCTCCAGACATGGACTTCCATTACGAACAACAAGCGACTCACCGATGGCAGAAGCAGTCTGAAAAATTTCAAGACTACTATAATGCAGTCATAGAAATTTTTCAGTGCATGGCTGTTCAACCTAGTGAGCAACGCAAATTTGATATCATTTTCAGGAACCTACGCTCCGATTATAAAAATGCTTTAGTAGTAAAGGGCGTAAGAAACCTGAAATCGCTGAAGCAATGGGGAAGGAAATTGGACTCCGTTAACATGCCGATGTACCGAGCTAAGGATAAGCAACCAAAGTTCACTCAGGTACACGAGGTAAATTACATTAGCAACCAAAGAGCAAATAAGCCAGATGGGAAACCATGGAACCCTCCTGCTAGCGGGGAGAGGTTGAATTGGCAGCAGAAACCCGAACCGTTTAAAACACCATTGCCTGTGAAAGCGTATCCTTTCAAGGACAATGCACAGCCAAGCTCAAGTAGAGGAGATTTAGAGCGCAGATTAACAAACTACAAAATTCCTGATAAACTTGTCTGCTTCAACTGCAGAGGAAAGTTCCACCACTACAAGTCCTGCCTGAGAGAGAGGGAACTTTTCTGCACGGTTTGCGGATTCTACGACTTTAGAACCGACAACTGTCCCTATTGTACAAAAAACGGACAGAAGTCGGCGTAGAAGGTCGTCGAATTGTAGTCAAAAAGCCTTCGACAGTTTTTGTTCCGTACAACTCAGAAGTGGGTGAGCTAAAATTAAATTTAGAAAACGATGATAGACCGTTTGTCGAAGTGTCGGCGATGGGAATAAAAATGATAGGGCTATTGGATAGTGGAGCACAGGTGTCTATTTTAGGGAAAGGTGGCGAAAAGCTGCTTGACGCCTTGAGGTTAAAAGTTTTCGACACCAAGACAAAGCTGTCGTCCGCTGGAGGTAATGAATTAAAAGTCATTGGGTACGTAAATCTGCCAGTAACCTTTAACGGAATTACGAAAATTGTAACCACCTTAATAGCACCAGAACTGAAACGCCGATTGATTCTCGGAATCAATTTCTGGCGGCTATTCGACATAGAACCCACAGTTAAAGGACCTTCGTTAAACGCGGCAGAAGCTTTAGAACTGAATGTTGATGAGCAAGAAAAACAAGACCAGCTAACACAAGAACAAATGGATCAACTAGAACGGGTAAAGCTACAGTTTAAGAAGTTTGTGGAAGGTGAAAAATTGGAAACAACACCATTACTCTCCCACAAAATAGAACTTTCCGACGACTTCAAAGATGCCCCCCCGGTTCGCTTGAATCCGTATCCGTGGTCGCCGGAGGTACAGAAAAATGTCAACGAGGAACTTGAAAAATGGATTGCTTCCGGAGTGGTTGAACGGTCAACCAGCGACTGGGCATTGCTTATTGTGCCAGTGATGAAGAAAGCCGATGGAGATGACGGTGAAGGAAAAGTGAAGGTGAGAATGTGTTTGGACGCACGTAAGTTAAACGAGAGGACAAGGAAAGATGCTTACCCGTTGCCTCACCAGGATAGGATACTGGGAAGATTGGGTTCGGCAAAATACTTGTCTACCATCGATTTGTCCAAAGCATTCTGGCAGATTCCTCTTGATCCTGCCTCACGGAAATTTACTGCTTTCCGCGTATTTGGCCGTGGGCTTTTTCAATTTACCCGTTTGCCATTCGGTTTGGTCAATAGCCCGGCAACATTGTCCAGGCTAATGGACCAAGTGTTGGGCTACGGGGAGCTAGAACCAAATGTTTTTGTGTACCTTGATGACATCGTGGTCGCAAGCAACACATTTGAAGAGCATATTCGTCACCTTCAAGAGGTGGCAAAACGTCTGAGGGGCGCAAATTTGTCGATTAATGTAGAAAAATCGAAATTCTGCGTGCCAGAGTTACCATATCTGGGCTTTATCTTGTCCGAAAACGGCATGCGACCAAACCCCGCAAAAGTGGAGGCAATCGTTAACTTTGAACGACCGTCTTCCGTAAGATCACTGAGGCGTTTTCTAGGCATGGTAAATTATTATCGTCGCTTTATAGAAAACTTTAGTGAAATGACAGGCCCTTTGACAGACTTGTTAAAAGGGAAGCCAAAAATGATAGCATGGAGCGAAAGAGCAGAAAAGGCTTTTAACAGATTGAAGGAGAAACTTATCACAGCACCCATTCTGGCCAATCCTAATTTTGAATTGCCATTTAAAATTCAAACAGATGCGAGTGACATTGCTATAGCTGGGGTTCTTACACAAGAACTTGCCGACAAAGAACACGTAATAGCGTACTTTTCCCGAAAGCTCACTACACCTCAGCGATCATGGAAGGCAGCTGAAAAGGAAGGGTTAGCGGCCTTGGAAGCGATAGAGAAATTTCGTCCCTATGTCGAAGGGACAAGGTTTACTCTCGTGACGGACTCATCAGCTCTTTCGTTCATTATGAACACTAAATGGAAGCCTTCTTCGAAGCTCAGCCGCTGGAGTATTCTTCTACAGCAATACGACATGCAGGTGCAGCACCGAAAGGGATCGGAAAACATGGTTGCCGATGCACTTTCCAGGGCAGTCGAATCTGTGGATTTAACTACTTCTGACTGCTGGTATGCTAACCTGTATACAAAAGTCGAAAATGAACCAGATAGTTTCGCGGACTTTAAAATTGAGGAGGAAAAGTTGTACAAGTTGGTGTCTGGAATCTCTGATGTTTTAGACTATACGTACGACTGGAAACTTTGCCTGCCAGAAAAACTGCGGAAAATTGTGTTAAAACAGGAACACGATGACTGCTTGCATCCAGGATATGAAAAAACATTACATCGCTTGAAGATTCGGTACTACTGGCCCAGAATGGCAGCAGATACCAAGCGTTATATTCAGGCCTGCGACATTTGCAAGCAATGTAAACCTTCGTCTTCCCCAGTGGTTCCACCCATGGGAAAGCAAAGGTTAACTGATCGCCCGTTTCAGATCGTGGCTCTGGATTTCATTCAAAATTTGCCTAGAAGCCGGACAGGAAATTGCCATTTGTTAGTCCTGTTGGATTGTTTTTCTAAATGGACAATGCTCGTGCCGGTGAAAAGGATTGATGCAAAATCTGTTTGCAGAATAATGGAGGACCAGTGGATGAGGCGCTATGGAACCCCGGAAGTGGTTATAAGCGATAATGCAACCACATTCCAGGGAAAAGAATTCCAAGCACTCTTAAACCACCGAGGAGTCAAACATTGGCCTAATTCGAGGCACCATAGTCAGGCGAATCCGGTGGAGAGAACTAACCGAACAATAAACGCCTGTCTAAGAACGTATATGCAGACAGATCAGCGGATATGGGATACTAGAGTCGCTGAAATAGAAGAGATGATGAACACTACAATCCATGCATCCACTGGCTATACTCCCTATCGTATACTGTATGGGCACGAGAAAGTAGTGAAAGGCGAGGAACATCGGTTGGAGCGGGATGAAGGAGAATTACCCATCGATGTAAGAGATCAGCACAGGAGAGAAGTTGGGGGAAATATTCTGCAGACGGTAATCAATAATCTAGAGAAGAGTCACGAAAAACATCGTAGAGTGTATAACTTGAGACATAAGAAGTTTGCACCGACTTACCAAGTCGGACAGAAAGTCTACAAGAAAAATTTTCGTGTTTCCTCGGCCGCTGATAATTTTAACGCGAAGTATGGACCGCTTTTCACACCATGTATCGTTATTGCAAAACGGGGTAGTAGTTCTTATGAATTGGCTGACGAGCATGGGAAAAATCTTGGAATTTTTTCAGCACAGGATATTCGACCCGGTACAAAGTAAAATAAATGACATAAATTCAACTCACCAATAAATAAACTACCATGATGTTCTTCGTAGTGTATGAGGTATTCAACTCACAGAACTTTAGATGCGATTCTTCACCTCTCATCGTCTCACTCATGATATGTTTGATCATCATGTGAGTGGTTAATACAGTAGAGATGGTGAATAATTTATGTACAGATGAATCACTACAGCTTAGCTCAAATGAATGCCATATGGAATGAAGCTTCGTAACCTTGAAATAAAAATATAATTTCCTTTAGATAGTGCACAACTAAAGAAAATTTGAATAAGAATAAACCCCTAAATGATTAGGGAAAACCAAAAAAAAAAAAAACGAAGCTGCATCGTATTTGATCGCACAAACCTTTACTGAATAACCTCGAAACCACATTGTTTCAGGAGTTATTCCTGTAGATCCCCAGGTGGCCAACTGGGGGAATAAACCTTGGAACAAAGACGTTTTGATACGCCCAAAACAAAAGAACAAATACCTTAAAAAAACAATCTTACTCTTAAATCACTTAAATCACTGAAATACCGCTGACATACTTTCTTAATCTTTATAAATCAAGATAGAGTAAAGTAAATTCATTTCACTCAATGATCCACACGTTTCCATCCGCACGCGATCAAATTTTAGGTAGACTGAATTGTTTCACCAAACGTCGACCGAATTACCCGATATGAGAATCGATTAAACAATGAATGGCAGTACTAGATTTTACCAATGGTGTGCACCGTGTTGCCTAAGCATAGGAGGGAAATCACATGTGTGAAATTATGGCAAATTTGAAATTAAAATTAGCTTTTAGTCAATCACGATTTCCGAAGGTGTTTAGTTGCTCACTTAGTATATTTGTCTATTCAACTGTGTAAAATACGTGTGAATTTTCAATATATGTTATTTATCAATGGTAACGTCTTGTAAGTTTTAGAAGTACGTAGTGTGTATAGAATATAAAATAAATGTTAAGAATAGAGTTCTAACATTTATTTTGCTGAGGTGGAGGGATAGTGTAACCGTCGTTTACAGAATCCAGTATGATTTTTAGTTGTGCTTAAATGTTTAGTCATACTTTCACGTTAATATTTAAGGGTTATCATAAGTAGGGTTAGTAAAATGTATGTAAATGGTATAGGTTAGTAGGGTTAGTCAAAATAAAATAAGTAGAAATACCAGAAATTGTAGGCACACTGAACAATATAAACATCACACAGTGGGTACAAGTGGGTGGTAAAATGGGCAGCACCCATCCAGTATGACAGATTTGTTGAGGAGGAGGAAAGCTGTTATACAGATGGGTGTCAAATTGATTGAGGCGCGAAATATCGCGCATCCATCGAAAAAGATTGGCGGAAAAAAGAGCGCGAAGAGCCTTCTTGCTAGCCCAAATTGCCAGCCATCATCAGATAGTATCTGGTAGTCGTGTGCATAACGTTGAAATCTAGAAAATTAGAAGAGTTCTTGTACGAGTTGTCAGTGGCAACAGGAGTTGTTGCGGCCCGTAATTGGCCAAGTAAACGTAGTTTAGACCGTGGCATACGGTTAAAGCAGCACACGACCGGCCTAGCGAGCCCTGGATGCACGCTACGTCTAACCCGTAAAGGACCAGCGACAGTCCTCTGGCTTAGAGCCATCACCGCAAAGGAGGACTTACCCCTCTCGGCACGGTCACTCCGGTATCGTCCTGGGCCTGTCGATCTACGTCAACGAGGGAAGACCAGAGAGAAACACCAGCAGACTACGTTTGAGTTGGCTACCTCCCCGCTCCCCGCCTTCGTCGATAACCACAGCAGCGTCAACCCTCAGCAGCAACGAAGCAGAGCATTACGCCACCGCAACGGCAGCAGCGTCGCCCACACCGAGCAGCAGCAGCGTCATCTTAAGCAGCGGTACGTACCGATCATCAACCATCCCCACACCCACACACAAACACACTCACAATAGAAAATATTAATAAATCACTCAATATTCCCGTTCAAAAATAGTTCTTTTCAATAAAATAGTTTCCTTTACATAATAAAGTGCATTTTAAATATAAATCAGAATACAATAGCCCAAATAGCAAGGTGAAAGTAGTCCGCACCGTTGATCGCGAAGCCCCGCTGATTACCCAGTAGTAAGCCGATCCTGGGACCATCGTCACAGGGTCTCTTGCTACTGAGCTTTCCCGGTACAGACTATAGAGTAAAGAAGTCAGTAACAGGCTTCAGAAAGCCTAGCAAATCTCTTTTTTTTTTTTTTTTTTTTGTCAGTCCCGATCGGTTTCTTTTGGAAAATCGGACGGTGAACGACAGGCCAAGAGCCATCTGGCATCTCTGGTATTAAACCAACATTATTGAAGCGCGAAAATTCATTTCAAAAAACAAAATACCTCACCAAGGCGCTCGTAACTACTGTAGAATTTGGCTGTTGCTTTTTTGAAAATTAAAATGGATAGTTGTGCTATAACAAACGCTGTGAGCCCAAGACGGATGGAAACAAATGAAGTCATTGCATTTGGTAGAATTCGTTAATCAGTGGTAATAGTGCCTGGAGACGGGAATTGTTTTTTCTACTCCGTCATCCAGCAAATAACAGGTAATAGCTGTGATGAATCTGAAATTCTAGTCTTGAAGACTTACAATTAATATAAATAATAAAAATTAATATAGGATGGCGTTTGTTCGATGATAATTTTGTAAGACGAGCGAGGGAACTGAGAGCAGAAGTGGTAGAATATATACGAGGACACGATGGGGACTTCCGTGATATCGTCATGGGAGAGCTGATTGCTGAGGGCGACCGAATCATGGACGAATTGGATGGAACCCGGAAGATAGCGCAATTTCTAGATAAGCTTGCTAAAGATGGAGCATGGGCAGGATCTGAATCGATAATAGCGGCTGGAAAAATCTTGAAACGAAACATAACAATATATAACCCGAATTTTGAACCGATCGAAATCTTGTATGACAGAAATGAAATGACGAAGACTATTGAACTTTTCTATAATGGAAGTAATCATTATAATAGCATTTTGACAGAACGTAAAGAAAGCACAGCAGAATCAAAACTAAATAACATCGATAAATATAAAGAAATAGATCCTGAAACAAAAGAAAACAACGAAGCAGTAAACAAAGACAGCAATTTGAAAGAAAATAAAATTAAAATGACAGTTGAAACACCAAAGGAGCAAACCATAAATGAAGAAAGGAACACAAACCCGCAAAATGAACATAAAGCTAAGGAACAAAATGAACATGAAAATAACAAACGAGGATCGGAACTGAAAAACAAAAATAATGAAATAAATGTAATTAATCAACAAAAATTTTATTGGATTTCTATAAACAACCATAGAATTAAAGTAAGAAAAGTGATAGATCATAGATTTAGTTACTTATGGGCAATAAGCCACCAATTAAGTGATTTTAACCCAGATATGGAATATTTCAATGAATTACCAGCTGCTCTTCTCACGGACATTCAACAGTACATGCAAATAAAATCGAACGATGACACAAGACTTTTACCCGGACCGACTCTGTGGAAAGCAATTGCAAATATGACAGAGACAAAAGTAATAATCACAAAACAAGATAATCAAACAATATATACATGCCCAGGTTACAATGAAACACATACACGAGAAATAAGACTTTTTGTTTACACCAAAGCAGACTTTATACAGGTAGACAGTATAGGTAATATATTCAAAGAAAATAAAGACGAAAAAAATAAGCCCTCAGAGCGGTTTACAACCAAGAAAAAACAGTCAAGCTACTTCAAATTAGCTTCATTAAACATTCGTGGATGCTGTAGACAGAACAAACGACAAGAAATAGACGAAGCATTAGCCGAAAAACACATTGACATTGCAGTATTACAGGAAGTTAATATAGATGGAACTAAAGTTGAAACAAATAATTACGAATGGACGATATCTAATAGAAAAACATCAAATAGATCAAGAGGACTCGCAGTACTACGGAAAAAAGATTCAGATTTCAGAATAAAAAATATTAGAAACATTGATAGAAATATTTTAAGCGCAAACATAGAATATAATCAAACGAGAGATGAAATCTTAATCGTTAACATACATGCACCAAATAATAATGCTAATACGTTTTATGCAGACCTAGGAAATTATGTGGCAAGAAACCCGAAAAGACAAAATATGATTATCCTAGGGGATTTCAACTCTCAAATTGGTAGAAATGATATAGAAAGTAATGAAATGGAAATGTTAGGAAAATATATAGGACATGATGAAACAAATGAAAATGGAGAATTTATGAAAATGTTTTTAAGAATGCACAAATTCAAAATTATTTCAATGAGATATGGAAAATCCCTACTAACGACTTGGACTAATGGGAATTCGACATCACAAATAGATCATATTTTAGTAGATATAAAGTCAGAGTTAAGGATTAAACAAATTAGGGCATCATGGACGCATCTAAAAACCGACCACAAATTGCTAATTGCTAGCATTAAAATTCGAAATAGTTCTAAATGTAACAAGAGCAACAAAAACCGAATGAAACTGCAGCCCAACACATTACAACAAGAACAAACTCAAAAGAAATACCATGAAATTCTAAACAAACAACCAACAATAAATGTAGAAAATCTTGAAATAACTGAAGCATATGAAAAATTAGTTAAAAAGATCAACGATAGTGCTAAAAAAGTATTAAAAACAAAAGGGAACCCAATAACACCTAAAAGAAAAGCAGCAAAAGAATCACTAATGAAAGCAAAAGCTAAAATTAGACGAGCAATAGAAAAAGGAATAGATACCCAGTTGTTTAGAAAAGAAATGGAAATTAAAAAACAAGAACTTAAAAAGAGAATAAACGATCATAACGAAACCGAAATCATAAAGTTTTTCAACGGATTGAACGATTTCGAAATAGGAGAACGAATAAAAAGAACATATCAATATTTGAAAAAATTTAAACAGACGAGAAAATCAAAAAACCCTATAATACCAATGTCAAAATGGATGAACGTGATGGAAAAATCAACAGGAAATCCGATGATAATACCAGCAGATAAAGAAAAACTAACTTCACATCCAACGAAAAATGAAATACTAAATATAATAAGAAATTTGGCTAATGGAAAAGCGGCAGGAAAAGATGGACTAAGAAATGAATATTTAAAATATGCTAATGAACAAACAATAGATGAAATGTGGCAAATAATGAAGAGGGTATGGGAAACGAATGTAATACCAGAACTTTGGAGAGAAACTTTACAGATACCGATAGCGAAAAAGAAAAAGACAGAAAAAACATCTGACTTCAGGAGAATAACACTATGTAACCTTGGTTACAAAATATATGCAACATGGCTAGTAGGAAGACTTAGAGAGTACGCAGGAAACCCTGGATACCACCAAGCAGCATTCGTTAATAATAGGTCTACGGACGATCAGATGTACTATGCTAGAAGATATTTAGAAGCTTATTGGAATAGTGGTCAAACATTAATAGTAGGCTCATTAGACATAAACAAAGCATTCGATAATGTCAAATTAGAATCTATAGAACATATATTACAAGAATTGAAGGTACCGCAACATATTATCAATAGAGTTAGACAAGCGATAAATTTTGAGCGTACAAGTATTTTATGGGAAGGCATAGAAAGCAATCAAACAATAAAATCTAGAGGAATAAAACAAGGCTGTCCAATGTCCCCGTATATATTCACTTTGATTATTCAAAAAATATTAAAACAGATTAAAGAAAAGATAGGAACATTAAATATCTTAGAATTGCATGACAAAGGTCTCCCAATTATCCTAGCCTATGCAGATGATTTATTACTGATAACTAAAAATGTAGATGAACTTGAAAAAATAATTATATTATTAAAAGCAGAATTAAGTAAAGTAGGATTAGAATTAAATACAGTTAAAAGTAAAATATTAATAAGGGAGCCTAATTCAGACAGAAATATTCCTGACATTATTGAAATAGATAACGATAAATATGAAGTCATACAAACATTAAGATACCTTGGAACATATTTTACGGAGACATTGGATAGACCAAATACAACAAGAATTAGATGTAGACAAGCTCTCAACACCACAAGAGTAGTTTTAGAGTTTATGAAAAAATTTAAACCAAGCTGGTATATAGCAAAATTAATATACAAGACTGTTATATCACCGGCAATAACCTACGGCCTCAAATCAGCGGCATGGGTTAAAAAGAATAGAACATCGGTTGCTAGATACGAATTGCAAATTATTAGGGAATTATTAAAATTAGCTAGGGATAGGCCAAAAGGTAGAATAAGGGTTTCAAAATTATTAAATGGTAGAACAGCAGTGAATAGAGCAAGAGTAATGAGGCTGAAATACTGGGCACACATACAAAGAAGAGAACAAGGACACCCATTAAAATCAGCTGAAAGATTGGAATTTACGGGAAAAAAGAGAGGACGACCCGCGAAAACATGGAATGACACGATTAGGGAAGACAAAAACAAACTAATGGAAATATCAGAAACAGAATGGCACGAACTAGCGAAAAATAAAACAGAATTTAAGAAAAAAGTGGAAGAAATTTACAATACTATAGGAAGTGAAGAAGAATCCAGCTCAGAAATCGAATAATAAACATGACATGAGATTTATACCAAGATGGCCGAATAAAAAAAATTAAAATAAAACAGATTAAATATACAGACAAAAATTAATGTGTATATAGATATAAAAAGAAATTGGAATAAATATAATTTTATGCAAGTGTGTATGTATACAATCTTAATACCTTAATCGAAGGACGTAAAACGCCCGTCGTTATTTTTCATCTAATTAAATTTCTATTTACTCAAAGATATTTTTACACTTTTCACTTCCATTTCAAAAAAGAAAACATATATATATATATATATATATATATATATATATATATATATATATATATATATATATATATATATATATATATATGTATGTATATATATATATATATATATATATATATATATATATATATATATATATATATATATATATATATATATATATATATATATATATATATATATGTATGTATATATATATATATATATATATATATATATATATATATATATATATATATATATATATATATATATATATATATATATATATATATATATATATATATATATATATATATATATATATATACAGGGTAATTTACCAATTCTCGTCAGTCATGTCATGTTTTAAACTGTCATCTTTCTCTAGTAAGCTGCCTAATTTCATCTATTAATTTTCTGGCATACTTTCCTACTTTGTGTCTTGTTGAGAGGATTGAGAAGGGAGATTGGCCAAAATCGCCTTCTAAAGGCCAGAAAAGGCCAGAAAAGGCCAAAATAGAAAATGATCCCAAATTAAGCTCAGAATGGCCAAAATCGCCTTCTAAAGGCCAGAAAAGGCCAAAATAGAAAATGATCCCAAATTAAGCTCAGAATCGCCGAAAACGCCTTCTAAAGGCCAGAAAACGTCAGAAAAGAAAATGATCCCAAATTGAGCTCAGAATCGCCGAAAACGCCCTCTAAAGGCCAGAAAAGGCCAAAATAGAAAATGATCCCAAATTAAGCTCAGAATGGCCAAAATCGCCTTCTAAAGGCCAGAAAAGGCCAAAATAGAAAATGATCTCAAATTAAGCTCAGAATGGCCAAAATCGCCTTCTAAAGGCCAGAAAAGGCGAAAAAAGAAAATGATCCCAAATTAAGCTCAGAATGGCCAAAATCGCCTTCTAAAGGCCAGAAAAGGCCAAAATAGAAAATGATCCCAAATTAAGCTCAGAATGGCCAAAATCGCCTTCTAAAGGCCAGAAAAGGCCAAAATAGAAAATGATCCCAAATTAAGCTCAGAATGGCCAAAATCGCCTTCTAAAGGCCAGAAAAGGCGAAAAAAGAAAATGATCCCAAATTAAGCTCAGAATGGCCAAAATCGCCTTCTAAAGGCCAGAAAAGGCCAAAATAGAAAATGATCCCAAATTAAGCTCAGAATGGCCAAAATCGCCTTCTAAAGGCGAGAAATGCCAAAATAGAAAATGATCCCAAATTAAGCTCAGAATGGCCAAAATCGCCTTCTAAAGGCCAGAAAAGGCCAAAATAGAAAATGATCCCAAATTAAGCTCAGAATGGCCAAAATCGCCTTCTAAAGGCCAGAAAAGGCCAAAAAAGAAAATGATCCCAAATTAAGCTCAGAATGGCCAAAATCGCCTTCCAAAGGCCAGAAAAGGCCAAAATAGAAAATGATCCCAAATTAAGCTCAGAATGGCCAAAATCGCCTTCTAAAGGCCAGAAAAGGCGAAAAAAGAAAATGATCCCAAATTAAGCTCAGATTGGCCAAAATCGCCTTCTGAAGGCCAGAAAAGGCCAAAATAGAAAATGATCCCAAATTAAGCTCAGAATGGCCAAAATCGCCTTCTAAAGGCCAGAAAAGGCCAAATTAGAAAATGATCCCAAATTAAGCTCAGAATGGCCAAAATCGCCTTCTAAAGGCGAGAAATGCCAAAATAGAAAATGATCCCAAATTAAGCTCAGAATGGCCAAAATCGCCTTCTAAAGGCCAGAAAAGGCCAAAATAGAAAATGATCCCAAATTAAGCTCAGAATGGCCAAAATCGCCTTCTAAAGGCCAGAAAAGGCCAAAAAAGAAAATGATCCCAAATTAAGCTCAGAATGGCCAAAATCGCCTTCCAAAGGCCAGAAAAGGCCAAAATAGAAAATGATCCCAAATTAAGCTCAGAATGGCCAAAATCGCCTTCTAAAGGCCAGAAAAGGCCAAAATAGAAAATGATCCCAAATTAAGCTCAGAATGGCCAAAATCGCCTTCCAAAGGCCAGAAAAGGCCAAAATAGAAAATGATCCCAAATTAAGCTCAGAATGGCCAAAATCGCCTTCTAAAGGCCAGAAAAGGCGAAAAAAGAAAATGATCCCAAATTAAGCTCAGAATGGCCAAAATCGCCTTCTAAAGGCCAGAAAAGGCCAAAATAGAAAATGATCCCAAATTAAGCTCAGAATGGCCAAAATCGCCTTCTAAAGGCGAGAAATGCCAAAATAGAAAATGATCCCAAATTAAGCTCAGAATGGCCAAAATCGCCTTCTAAAGGCCAGAAAAGGCCAAAATAGAAAATGATCCCAAATTAAGCTCAGAATGGCCAAAATCGCCTTCTAAAGGCCAGAAAAGGCCAAAAAAGAAAATGATCCCAAATTAAGCTCAGAATGGCCAAAATCGCCTTCCAAAGGCCAGAAAAGGCCAAAATAGAAAATGATCCCAAATTAAGCTCAGAATGGCCAAAATCGCCTTCTAAAGGCCAGAAAAGGCGAAAATAGAAAATGATCCCAAATTAAGCTCAGAATGGCCAAAATCGCCTTCCAAAGGCCAGAAAAGGCCAAAATAGAAAATGATCCCAAATTAAGCTCAGAATGGCCAAAATCGCCTTCTAAAGGCCAGAAAAGGCCAAAATAGAAAATGATCCCAAATTAAGCTCAGAATGGCCAAAATCGCCTTCTAAAGGCGAGAAATGCCAAAATAGAAAATGATCCCAAATTAAGCTCAGAATGGCCAAAATCGCCTTCTAAAGGCCAGAATAGGCCAAAATAGAAAATGATCCCAAATTAAGCTCAGAATGGCCAAAATCGCCTTCTAAAGGCCAGAAAAGGCCAAAATAGAAAATGATCTCAAATTAAGCTCAGAATGGCCAAAATCGCCTTCTAAAGGCCAGAAAAGGCGAAAAAAGAAAATGATCCCAAATTAAGCTCAGATTGGCCAAAATCGCCTTCTAAAGGCCAGAAAAGGCCAAAATAGAAAATGATCCCAAATTAAGCTCAGAATGGCCAAAATCGCCTTCTAAAGGCCAGAAAAGGCCAAAATAGAAAATGATCCCAAATTAAGCTCAGAATGGCCAAAATCGCCTTCTAAAGGCCAGAAAAGGCGAAAAAAGAAAATGATCCCAAATTGAGCTCAGAATCGCCGAAAACGCCTTCTGAAGGCCAGAAAAGGCCAAAATAGAAAATGATCCCAAATTAAGCTCAGAATGGCCAAAATCGCCTTCTAAAGGCCAGAAAAGGCCAAATTAGAAAATGATCCCAAATTAAGCTCAGAATGGCCAAAATCGCCTTCCAAAGGCCAGAAAAGGCCAAAATAGAAAATGATCCCAAATTAAGCTCAGAATGGCCAAAATCGCCTTCTAAAGGCCAGAAAAGGCCAAAATAGAAAATGCTCCCAAATTGAGCTCAGAATGGCCAAAATCGCCTTCCAAAGGCCAGAAAAGGCCAAAATAGAAAATGATCCCAAATTAAGCTCAGAATGGCCAAAATCGCCTTCTAAAGGCCAGAAAAGGCGAAAAAAGAAAATGATCCCAAATTAAGCTCAGAATGGCCAAAATCGCCTTCTTAAGGCCAGAAAAGGCCAAAATAGAAAATGATCCCAAATTAAGCTCAGAATGGCCAAAATCGCCTTCTAAAGGCCAGAATAGGCCAAAATAGAAAATGATCCCAAATTAAGCTCAGAATGGCCAAAATCGCCTTCTAAAGGCCAGAAAAGGCCAAAATAGAAAATGATCCCAAATTGAGCTCAGAATGGCCAAAATCGCCTTCTAAAGGCCAGAAAAGGCCAAAATAGAAAATGATCCCAAATTAAGCTCAGAATGGCCAAAATCGCCTTCTAAAGGCCAGAAAAGGCCAAAATAGAAAATGATCCCAAATTAAGCTCAGAATGGCCAAAATCGCCTTCTAAAGGCCAGAAAAGGCCAAAATAGAAAATGATCCCAAATTAAGCTCAGAATGGCCAAAGTCGCCTTCTAAAGGCCAGAAAAGGCCAAAATAGAAAATGATCCCAAATTAAGCTCAGAATGGCCAAAATCGCCTTCTAAAGGCCAGAAAAGGCCAAAATAGAAAATGATCCCAAATTAAGCTCAGAATGGCCAAAATCGCCTTCTAAAGGCCAAAATAGAAAATGATCCCAAATTAAGCTTAGAATGGCCAAAATCGCCTTCTAAAGGCCAGAAAAGGCGAAAAAATAAAATGATCCCAAATTAAGCTCCGAATGGCCAAAATCGCCTTCTAAAGGCCAGAAAAGGCCAAAATAGAAAATGATCCCAAATTGAGCTCAGAATGGCCAAAATCGCCTTCTAAAGGCCAGAAAAGGCCAAAATAGAAAATGATCCCAAATTGAGCTCAGAATCGCCGAAAACGCCTTCTGAAGGCCAGAAAAGGCCAAAATAGAAAATGATCCCAAATTAAGCTCAGAATGGCCAAAATCGCCTTCTAAAGGCCAGAAAAGGCCAAAATAGAAAATGATCCCAAATTAAGCTCAGAATGGCCAAAATCGCCTTCTAAAGGCCAGAAAAGGCCAAAATAGAAAATGATCCCAAATTAAGCTCAGAATGGCCAAAATCGCCTTCTAAAGGCCAGAAAAGGCCAAAATAGAAAATGATCCCAAATTGAGCTCAGAATGGCCAAAATCGCCTTCTAAAGGCCAGAAAAGGCCAAAAAAGAAAATGATCCCAAATTAAGCTCAGAATGGCCAAAATCGCCTTCCAAAGGCCAGAAAAGGCCAAAATAGAAAATAATCCCAAATTAAGCTCAGAATGGCCAAAATCGCCTTCTAAAGGCCAGAAAAGGCGAAAAAAGAAAATGATCCCAAATTAAGCTCAGAATGGCCAGAAAAGGCCAAAATAGAAAATGATCCCAAATTAAGCTCAGAATGGCCAAAATCGCCTTCTAAAGGCCAGAAAAGGCCAAAATAGAAAATGATCCCAAATTGAGCTCAGAATGGCCAAAATCGCCTTCTAAAGGCCAGAAAAGGCCAAAATAGAAAATGATCCCAAATTAAGCTCAGAATGGCCAAAATCGCCTTCTAAAGGCCAGAAAAGGCCAAAATAGAAAATGATCCCAAATTAAGCTCAGAATGGCCAAAATCGCCTTCTAAAGGCCAGAAAAGGCGAAAAAAGAAAATGATCCCATATTAAGCTCAGAATGGCCAAAATCGCCTTCTAAAGGCCAGAAAAGGCCAAAATAGAAAATGATCCCAAATTAAGCTCAGAATGGCCAAAATCGCCTTCTAAAGGCCAGAAAAGGCCAAAATAGAAAATGATCCCAAATTAAGCTCAGAATGGCCAAAATCGCCTTCTAAAGGCCAGAAAAGGCCAAAATAGAAAATGATCCCAAATTAAGCTCAGAATGGCCAAAATCGCCTTCTAAAGGCCAGAAAAGGCCAAAATAGAAAATGATCCCAAATTAAGCTCAGAATGGCCAAAATCGCCTTCTAAAGGCCAGAAAAGGCCAAAATAGAAAATGATCCCAAATTGAGCTCAGAATGGCCAAAATCGCCTTCTAAAGGCCAGAAAAGGCCAAAATAGAAAATGATCCCAAATTAAGCTCAGAATGGCCAAAATCGCCTTCTAAAGGCCAGAAAAGGCCAAAAAAGAAAATGATCCCAAATTAAGCTCAGAATGGCCAAAATCGCCTTCCAAAGGCCAGAAAAGGCCAAAATAGAAAATAATCCCAAATTAAGCTCAGAATGGCCAAAATCGCCTTCTAAAGGCCAGAAAAGGCGAAAAAAGAAAATGATCCCAAATTAAGCTCAGAATGGCCAGAAAAGGCCAAAATAGAAAATGATCCCAAATTAAGCTCAGAATGGCCAAAATCGCCTTCTAAAGGCCAGAAAAGGCCAAAATAGAAAATGATCCCAAATTGAGCTCAGAATGGCCAAAATCGCCTTCTAAAGGCCAGAAAAGGCCAAAATAGAAAATGATCCCAAATTAAGCTCAGAATGGCCAAAATCGCCTTCTAAAGGCCAGAAAAGGCCAAAATAGAAAATGATCCCAAATTAAGCTCAGAATGGCCAAAATCGCCTTCTAAAGGCCAGAAAAGGCGAAAAAAGAAAATGATCCCATATTAAGCTCAGAATGGCCAAAATCGCCTTCTAAAGGCCAGAAAAGGCCAAAATAGAAAATGATCCCAAATTAAGCTCAGAATGGCCAAAATCGCCTTCTAAAGGCCAGAAAAGGCCAAAATAGAAAATGATCCCAAATTAAGCTTAGAATGGCCAAAATCGCCTTCTAAAGGCCAGAAAAGGCGAAAAAATAAAATGATCCCAAATTAAGCTCAGAATGGCCAAAATCGCCTTCTAAAGGCCAGAAAAGGCCAAAATAGAAAATGATCCCAAATTAAGCTCAGAATGTATGTATGTATGACCTTCTAGATTCCACTGTCTGGCAGTGATAGGGTGAAAAAAGACAATGCTGTTGATTCTTGTTTTTGCTTCTGTCTTGTTTTCGGAACCTAGAAGGTGTTAGCTCTACCGACCTTCCAAAGACCCTTTGCAGAATGACTGAGTACTTGCAGCGCATTCCGAAGTCAATTTCCATTCGGTAAGCCCCGCCTCAAAATAATATTAGAATCTAATAGATTCTATTATTATTCTCAGACTTTCGATTCATTTGACATATCAATATCAAAAGAATTGACCCGTATTTAATATATATATATATATATATATATATATATATATATATATATATATATATATATATATATATATATATATATATATATATATATATATATATATATAGGGTAACTGACGGCTTCATCATGTGATATGTGTTGTGGGCAGGATTCAGTTTGCCAAGCTCTACTGCTTTTATTCCACTCAGAAACTCAATGTGTATTAACTTACCTTTGACGTTGAAGTTTTTCTGTTCGCATGAATGAATCACTCCATTAAAAACTCAAACATTTTTATTGTTTTTTTGACAAAATTTAAACTGCCACTTTCACACATCTAGATATTTTTCCCGGTCGAAGAAAACTTCCACGAAACACATCTTTGCCGCTAGCGATATTTGGTTACGATTTTCTCGTGAAATATCAGGGCTAGTAGCAAAATAATAGTGACTTTAGTGACTTTTTTCATTAAATATTGACCAATTAGAGACCGGATAACGACCAAATAGTGACCAAAATTATACAAAAGAGGGTTTTGAAATTTATTGTTGAACCATAAATGTATGTGTATGTATGACCTTCTAGATTCCACTGTCTGGCAGTGATAGGGTGAAAAAAGACAATGCTGTTGATTCTTGTTTCTGCATCTGTCTTGTTTTCGGAACCTAGAATAAACCAAAAATTCTAACCATAAATAAACCAAAAATTCTAACTAAAATCTGTATCATAATCATTCAAAATGCATCTAAAATATTATTCGCTTAAAGCTAAATATTAAATCTAAATGAGCATGAGCATGAGCATGATTGACTGCCCGCGGTTGCTACTCCTTTATTGCCAAATCAGCTGTAATTACACAAAGAACCAACAGATCATGTTTGGGACCAACATGCATCCTCAATGTGTAAAAGTGCCGAACTAGTCATAAATATAACAAATTATGTAAAACAACTGTTCAAAAGCTAGAACAATCAAAAAATCTAAGCATTTGATTCCTGAGAAACACATACTCCAAACTCCACAAACCACACTAACACTTTGTGGACAAAACTAAAACTTGTTACTGAAACTCTGCGGAAAAAAAATACCGCGCACACAATTTCAACGATGAAATCAAAATCTCTCTGTATCTGTTTTCTCACATAAAGTAAAACTAGTAAAAAGCATCAACATATCACTTTACAATACAGACAAGACAAAACGTATACTTAGCTTTCATCTCTGCATTTTCCAGTTGTTTTCATCATTTTTAGACTTTTCTTTTAATGGAAGTACAGTGGCAACATGCTTGTATGCCTTCACACACTCGTTTAATCCATACAACATTTCATTCGTTGAAAAGAGATAGCACATAAACACTGTAAACGGCGATGCATGGTTTTGATCTTATTGGCAAATTTTCACTTCAAGTTTAATTAGATACAAGCCAAATATAATTTGCACTATGCCAATGAATAAATCCCTAATGAGCATCCAATCACTATAAAACTATGTGGAGCAGCTGCTCGAAAAACACTCTCCTTATTGTATGTAATAACACCACACACTCCACACTTTCAAACCGTCGCCAAGACAGCGATAGAAAAAAAGAACAAGAAAAAATAAACACTTTGGTGAATCTAAAAAGCAACGCAATAATATTCAATTTTCACAATTAAATTCACTTTTTTTTGTGGAACTTCACACTTTTCGCACTCAGCACATTTCAATAGAACACCTGTATATGTGTTTAACAATTCTTCAGGTGTAAAATAACCGAAAATCACCAAACAATGTGATGATTTCAAAGCAGGAACCAGCTGGCCAATCTTGATCACGGCCTCGCACAACCGTCCGCGAACTTTTCCAAGAAAAAACAATTTTAAATTTAGAAAATAAACTCACTCCGCGATTACATTTATAACGAACATGCACAACTAAATTAAACAATTTTGCTTCCGATATAACATGCGAGCGAAAAATTTTTGCGTCCGATTTCGGTCATGGCTTGCTTCGACCTCTTAAAGCTAAATATTAAATCTAGATTTAGTTAAACTAAACCCTAATCTAAACCTAAACCTAATCTCTTAAATTTATCATAATTACTTACACTACAGTTTAACTAAAATTAATTAAATGAATCACCCTAAAGATACGATACGATTATAACGAAACACATCCCAGACAACCAGAAGTCGCAAAAGATTGCGCGGATTACCTCATATTAAGTTCTATGTCACCTCACTATCGTCCAGCTGTATGAGCAACCAAGTGTTTCATCGCATATGGCTTTGTGTTGCGACTTCTTGCGATGAGTGCAACACACTCACACAGCAATGAGCATGAGCATGACTGACCGCCCGCGGCCGCCACTCCGCCATTGCCAGATCAGCTGCAATTACACCGAGAACCAATGGATGGTGCTTGGGACCAACATTCATCCTCAATGTGTAAAAACTGGTGATCTTAATCTTTATATTAGGCAACACCAACGCCGGCCGCATCCGAATGCAGGTCAAAGAGGAGTGTGTACAGGAACACGTTGACATGACACTCGCTTTATTGGAAGCCGAGAACACCTCTGCACAGCCACGAGAATTCATTGGACTGTTGGAGAGAAGGGTAAGGTTTACAGCAGGTCTCGTTTTGGTAAACGATGCGCTGATTTCTAGTACCGGGCTCATAACAACAAACATCGCGCGTACGAGTTCATTACATCTTTTACGGAAATCACAACGCGATCCGAACTCATTCCGGTTGATGACATAACACCGCAGAAATAAAGCGCACGCGAGGATACCGGAACTATGACTCAATCAAGACAGATTCAAACACTCGAACATCCGTCCATGAAGTCACTATGCAACTACCGAAACGCATCTCTCACTGACCCATCTCAGTCGACCACACAATGTTACGAAAGCTACGAGAGTTAAGCCTACGTCAACGCCTCGCTGCTCCCATCACCTCTTCGTGAAGTGACCCTCTTTATACCGAAAAACCATAACACGGCTATAACCAATCTATAGAAAATACGACCTCATGAAATGTATCGACGCGAAGTCTCTAGATATTCGGTGACCCGGACATCTGGCTTTGAGCCCAACAGGTCGACCAACGACGCCTCTTGTAAACTGTTCGTCCGCTCCTGGAAAGCGATTTCCCGATTTGAAACCGATTCAAAGCAGAAACAAACGATAGAGTGTTATTAGAGCCACGCACAGGTGCGTGTGGTACATTACACCACACCTCGAAAACATCCATATGAGCAGAACTCTCCACTCTGTCTGGGACCCAAAATTCATCCAGTGACAAGAGAGTGAGAGTGAGAATTAGTCAAACCCCCCGATACACGACCGCGCCGTCACACAAAGATCGATCGATGGATAGGTGACAGATTACAACTGATAAACTGTAAGCACCGAACAAATCCCAAAAGAAGACGGATCAAACCCCTGCACTCTATAAGACCTGTGCGTTTCCTTCCACTTGCCATCGCCAATCTGAACCTGGCGGGAAGAAGGCCATACTATTCCGTGGCGCTTGAACCGCTGGTGTGAAAGACCAGTCTGAAGCCTTTCTGGGCCGTGTCTCCGTATACGGAAGAAAATCCTCCGAATCCTTCAATGCATTGCATGTCCGGACAAACATTTCCTCCTTCAACGCACCACGCCCTCCAACATGTCTGTACGCCAACGACGAGAGCTGGCTTCCCAGAAGCACCTCCGCCGGAACTGCCTCCGTACTGCACACTAAGCCAGGAACTGCACGTCGAAATACAACTGTCGTACATGCCATGAAAAACACCACTCCCTGCTGCATGAATCGGCATCCACGAAGACCACCACGCAACCACTAACTATGCTGAACCAACCAAACCAAAAAGCAACTCCATCCACGTCCACCACCATGAAACTAGGATCAGTGAATGCCAACCCCCAAGCGCGTCTATCGGTGCAATCGTGCCAAGGCACAGTCCTACCGGAAACTGCCCCTATGCCAGTTGAAGACCAGAACGGCAGAACGCACTCCGCTCGAGCGCCGCTCGACTCCGCATCCATGCGCAACTTCATGACCAAGAAGCCCGCAAACGTACCGAACATCCATCGCACGAAAGTAGATATTGCAGCAGCCGGCATCGGTGAAGCCACGAAGCAGATCAAGCGCCAACCGACTGCCACCATACGGTCTCGATCCCAAACGCACACCGCCGCGCCTGAGCCCCTCACACTCAACGGCCTACGGTCAACCCACCAACTGTCCCCATTGATACATCCTCGTGGAAGATCCCCAACCTTACAATGGCAGATCCTCGCCTCGCAAATGGGTTGACCAAAAAGGAACTGCAAGAGTGGCCCTTTCACAATTAAATTCAGAAGCTCCGCTGAACCACTTGTGTCCCTTCTCAATCCTCTCAACAAGACACAAAGTAGGAAAGTATGCCAGAAAATTAATAGATGAAATTAGGCAGCTTACTAGAGAAAGATGACAGTTTAAAACATGACATGACTGACGAGAATTGGTAAATTACCCTGTATATATATGTATATATATATATATATATATATATATATATATATATATATATATATATATATATATATATATATATATATATATATATATATATATATATATATATATAATATATATATATGTATGTATGTATATATATATATATATATATATATATATATATATATATATATATATATATATATATATATATATATATATATATATATATATATATATATATATATGTTTTCTTTTTTGAAATGGAAGTGAAAAGTGTAAAAATATCTTTGAGTAAATAGAAATTTAATTAGATGAAAAATAACGACGGGCGTTTTACGTCCTTCGATTAAGGTATTAAGATTGTATACATACACACTTGCATAAAATTATATTTATTCCAATTTCTTTTTATATCTATATACACATTAATTTTTGTCTGTATATTTAATCTGTTTTATTTTAATTTTTTTTATTCGGCCATCTTGGTATAAATCTCATGTCATGTTTATTATTCGATTTCTGAGCTGGATTCTTCTTCACTTCCTATAGTATTGTAAATTTCTTCCACTTTTTTCTTAAATTCTGTTTTATTTTTCGCTAGTTCGTGCCATTCTGTTTCTGATATTTCCATTAGTTTGTTTTTGTCTTCCCTAATCGTGTCATTCCATGTTTTCGCGGGTCGTCCTCTCTTTTTTCCCGTAAATTCCAATCTTTCAGCTGATTTTAATGGGTGTCCTTGTTCTCTTCTTTGTATGTGTGCCCAGTATTTCAGCCTCATTACTCTTGCTCTATTCACTGCTGTTCTACCATTTAATAATTTTGAAACCCTTATTCTACCTTTTGGCCTATCCCTAGCTAATTTTAATAATTCCCTAATAATTTGCAATTCGTATCTAGCAACCGATGTTCTATTCTTTTTAACCCATGCCGCTGATTTGAGGCCGTAGGTTATTGCCGGTGATATAACAGTCTTGTATATTAATTTTGCTATATACCAGCTTGGTTTAAATTTTTTCATAAACTCTAAAACTACTCTTGTGGTGTTGAGAGCTTGTCTACATCTAATTCTTGTTGTATTTGGTCTATCCAATGTCTCCGTAAAATATGTTCCAAGGTATCTTAATGTTTGTATGACTTCATATTTATCGTTATCTATTTCAATAATGTCAGGAATATTTCTGTCTGAATTAGGCTCCCTTATTAATATTTTACTTTTAACTGTATTTAATTCTAATCCTACTTTACTTAATTCTGCTTTTAATAATATAATTATTTTTTCAAGTTCATCTACATTTTTAGTTATCAGTAATAAATCATCTGCATAGGCTAGGATAATTGGGAGACCTTTGTCATGCAATTGTAAGATATTTAATGTTCCTATCTTTTCTTTAATCTGTTTTAATATTTTTTGAATAATCAAAGTGAATATATACGGGGACATTGGACAGCCTTGTTTTATTCCTCTAGATTTTATTGTTTGATTGCTTTCTATGCCTTCCCATAAAATACTTGTACGCTCAAAATTTATCGCTTGTCTAACTCTATTGATAATATGTTGCGGTACCTTCAATTCTTGTAATATATGTTCTATAGATTCTAATTTGACATTATCGAATGCTTTGTTTATGTCTAATGAGCCTACTATTAATGTTTGACCACTATTCCAATAAGCTTCTAAATATCTTCTAGCATAGTACATCTGATCGTCCGTAGACCTATTATTAACGAATGCTGCTTGGTGGTATCCAGGGTTTCCTGCGTACTCTCTAAGTCTTCCTACTAGCCATGTTGCATATATTTTGTAACCAAGGTTACATAGTGTTATTCTCCTGAAGTCAGATGTTTTTTCTGTCTTTTTCTTTTTCGCTATCGGTATCTGTAAAGTTTCTCTCCAAAGTTCTGGTATTACATTCGTTTCCCATACCCTCTTCATTATTTGCCACATTTCATCTATTGTTTGTTCATTAGCATATTTTAAATATTCATTTCTTAGTCCATCTTTTCCTGCCGCTTTTCCATTAGCCAAATTTCTTATTATATTTAGTATTTCATTTTTCGTTGGATGTGAAGTTAGTTTTTCTTTATCTGCTGGTATTATCATCGGATTTCCTGTTGATTTTTCCATCACGTTCATCCATTTTGACATTGGTATTATAGGGTTTTTTGATTTTCTCGTCTGTTTAAATTTTTTCAAATATTGATATGTTCTTTTTATTCGTTCTCCTATTTCGAAATCGTTCAATCCGTTGAAAAACTTTATGATTTCGGTTTCGTTATGATCGTTTATTCTCTTTTTAAGTTCTTGTTTTTTAATTTCCATTTCTTTTCTAAACAACTGGGTATCTATTCCTTTTTCTATTGCTCGTCTAATTTTAGCTTTTGCTTTCATTAGTGATTCTTTTGCTGCTTTTCTTTTAGGTGTTATTGGGTTCCCTTTTGTTTTTAATACTTTTTTAGCACTATCGTTGATCTTTTTAACTAATTTTTCATATGCTTCAGTTATTTCAAGATTTTCTACATTTATTGTTGGTTGTTTGTTTAGAATTTCATGGTATTTCTTTTGAGTTTGTTCTTGTTGTAATGTGTTGGGCTGCAGTTTCATTCGGTTTTTGTTGCTCTTGTTACATTTAGAACTATTTCGAATTTTAATGCTAGCAATTAGCAATTTGTGGTCGGTTTTTAGATGCGTCCATGATGCCCTAATTTGTTTAATCCTTAACTCTGACTTTATATCTACTAAAATATGATCTATTTGTGATGTCGAATTCCCATTAGTCCAAGTCGTTAGTAGGGATTTTCCATATCTCATTGAAATAATTTTGAATTTGTGCATTCTTAAAAACATTTTCATAAATTCTCCATTTTCATTTGTTTCATCATGTCCTATATATTTTCCTAACATTTCCATTTCATTACTTTCTATATCATTTCTACCAATTTGAGAGTTGAAATCCCCTAGGATAATCATATTTTGTCTTTTCGGGTTTCTTGCCACATAATTTCCTAGGTCTGCATAAAACGTATTAGCATTATTATTTGGTGCATGTATGTTAACGATTAAGATTTCATCTCTCGTTTGATTATATTCTATGTTTGCGCTTAAAATATTTCTATCAATGTTTCTAATATTTTTTATTCTGAAATCTGAATCTTTTTTCCGTAGTACTGCGAGTCCTCTTGATCTATTTGATGTTTTTCTATTAGATATCGTCCATTCGTAATTATTTGTTTCAACTTTAGTTCCATCTATATTAACTTCCTGTAATACTGCAATGTCAATGTGTTTTTCGGCTAATGCTTCGTCTATTTCTTGTCGTTTGTTCTGTCTACAGCATCCACGAATGTTTAATGAAGCTAATTTGAAGTAGCTTGACTGTTTTTTCTTGGTTGTAAACCGCTCTGAGGGCTTATTTTTTTCGTCTTTATTTTCTTTGAATATATTACCTATACTGTCTACCTGTATAAAGTCTGCTTTGGTGTAAACAAAAAGTCTTATTTCTCGTGTATGTGTTTCATTGTAACCTGGGCATGTATATATTGTTTGATTATCTTGTTTTGTGATTATTACTTTTGTCTCTGTCATATTTGCAATTGCTTTCCACAGAGTCGGTCCGGGTAAAAGTCTTGTGTCATCGTTCGATTTTATTTGCATGTACTGTTGAATGTCCGTGAGAAGAGCAGCTGGTAATTCATTGAAATATTCCATATCTGGGTTAAAATCACTTAATTGGTGGCTTATTGCCCATAAGTAACTAAATCTATGATCTATCACTTTTCTTACTTTAATTCTATGGTTGTTTATAGAAATCCAATAAAATTTTTGTTGATTAATTACATTTATTTCATTATTTTTGTTTTTCAGTTCCGATCCTCGTTTGTTATTTTCATGTTCATTTTGTTCCTTAGCTTTATGTTCATTTTGCGGGTTTGTGTTCCTTTCTTCATTTATGGTTTGCTCCTTTGGTGTTTCAACTGTCATTTTAATTTTATTTTCTTTCAAATTGCTGTCTTTGTTTACTGCTTCGTTGTTTTCTTTTGTTTCAGGATCTATTTCTTTATATTTATCGATGTTATTTAGTTTTGATTCTGCTGTGCTTTCTTTACGTTCTGTCAAAATGCTATTATAATGATTACTTCCATTATAGAAAAGTTCAATAGTCTTCGTCATTTCATTTCTGTCATACAAGATTTCGATCGGTTCAAAATTCGGGTTATATATTGTTATGTTTCGTTTCAAGATTTTTCCAGCCGCTATTATCGATTCAGATCCTGCCCATGCTCCATCTTTAGCAAGCTTATCTAGAAATTGCGCTATCTTCCGGGTTCCATCCAATTCGTCCATGATTCGGTCGCCCTCAGCAATCAGCTCTCCCATGACGATATCACGGAAGTCCCCATCGTGTCCTCGTATATATTCTACCACTTCTGCTCTCAGTTCCCTCGCTCGTCTTACAAAATTATCATCGAACAAACGCCATCCTATATTAATTTTTATTATTTATATTAATTGTAAGTCTTCAAGACTAGAATTTCAGATTCATCACAGCTATTACCTGTTATTTGCTGGATGACGGAGTAGAAAAAACAATTCCCGTCTCCAGGCACTATTACCACTGATTAACGAATTCTACCAAATGCAATGACTTCATTTGTTTCCATCCGTCTTGGGCTCACAGCGTTTGTTATAGCACAACTATCCATTTTAATTTTCAAAAAAGCAACAGCCAAATTCTACAGTAGTTACGAGCGCCTTGGTGAGGTATTTTGTTTTTTGAAATGAATTTTCGCGCTTCAATAATGTTGGTTTAATACCAG